>NC_086449.1:776842053-777102053 GCF_028390025.1 Pseudophryne corroboree | reverse complement strand
GGGCTGCTGGGGTTGGAGGTGCAGACTGAGAAAGAGGAGGAGGTTGAGGAGGATGGGGAGGCGGTGGACATCCAGGAACCACCGTCGCTTCCAGGGCTTGGTGGGTCTGTAGGACTCATATAGCCAGGGTACAACATCATCTCTTTCTGAGGCTTGTCTTTAGACTGGTCAGCCAGCCTCAAGGTTTCAGACAGTGCCCAGATGTAATTGTGGGCAAAACGTAGTGTCTCAATCTTTGTTAACTTGGTGTCATCAGGAAAGCAAGGCAAAATTTCTCTGAGCTCATCCAAGGCTGAATTGAGGTTGTGCATTCTGCTCCTCTCTCTGTCATTGGCTTTCACCCGCCTGGTCTTTTTGATGGTGTGGAGAACAGTTTCATTCTTCACCCTGGTCCTGCCCCTCTTCCTCTTCTTCTCCTTGCCCTGCTCCCCGCACTTCTCTGGAGACTCTGCTGGAGAAGTGAGCTGTCCTGAGGAGAAGGAAGATGGGGACTGGAGACTTGAGTAGTCTTCATCCTCTGATGGGGAGTAGGACATCTGGCTGGAGGCATCATAGTCACAGTAGGCTCTATCCATGCTGGATGGACTTCTGTGGAGATAGGCAAAATAGAATAAGATAAGTAACAAGCAAAAAAAAATTTTTTTTACAGTTCCAAGTATGACAATTTGCAAAAGACAGAAAAAAAGTCTAAAACACAATATTCTTTTAAGAAAATACCATCTAAAAGTGTGGTTAATACTTAATGGCACTGCTGTATTCTAGGAACCTACTGGTATGCAAAAATAACCCAGGTGTTGTATAGTTTATGGCACACATCAAAGATAAAGCTTTGCAAAAAAAAAAACAAGTGATAAAATGCATAATAATAATAATAATAATAATAATAATAATATAATAATAATAATGATGATGATGATGATGATAAAGAGGATAGTAAAGGTGTTTTTTATACACTCAGGGGGCACTCTGGTGCATGGGCGAGCCTGCACACAACAAGCAGAGAGGAAACACATACTTACAATGTTGCAATGCAGGAAAAGTCTTGGAAGAGTTTAAACGAGACAACTTCAAACCCTCTTGTCCTAAAAAAAGGGGACACGCGACAGCCCTTGTCTTTGAAGTGATCCTGGCTGTGTGAGCAGTGAGTTTGGCACACGACCGGCCTCAGCCACCTTATATAGTGAGTAAGACAATAGCCCTCCCCGGTGCCCCCCCTGGGCTGAGGGATGAATGAAGCCAGGCATCAGGTCTGCCCCGTGCTGCACTCCCCCCCACCCCAGGGAGTGTGCCTGTAATTACAGCAAGCCAATGGCAGGGGGAAGCCCTATCTCTGACACCAGCCTAAGCCCACTTCTCTCAGCTTCATTAGGCTGTTACACGGGAGGGGGGAGAGAGAGACAACAAGAAGAGTGATTAGGCTGGGGGCACGTTCCCAAACGCGGGGGCTGCAGTGGTCACAGCGGCAGCTTACCTTTCCCAGCGGGGTCACTGCTAGCGCTGCTACCGACTGCGATATTACCCGCACTGTGCATCCTGTCTCCGCACTGCTCTCTCTGATACTGCCCTCTATTACCTGATCATGCTCTCTTCCCTAACTGTGTGACCCGCTGTCATTACATGTACTCATTATCCATCTATCTATACATCTATCTATCATCTACATATCTATGTATATCTATCCATCCATTATCTATCAATCTATCACTGTATGATTCTCATATATTATCTATCTATCTATCTATCTATCTATCTATCTATCTATCTATCTATCCACTCATATCTATCTATCTATCTATCTATCTATCTATCTATCTATCTATCTATCTATCTATCTACCTATCTATCTATCTATCTATCTATCTATCTATCTATCTATCTATCTATCATCTACATATCTATCTATATCTATCCATCCATTATCTATCAATCTATCACTGTGTGATTCTCTCTCATATATTATCTATCTATCTATCTATCTATCTATCTATCTATCTATCTATCTATCTATCTATCTATCTATCTATCTATCTATCTATCTCTATCCATCAATCATCTATCTATCTATCTATCTATCTATCTATCTATCTATCTATCTATCTATTTATATCGATCCATCCATCCATTATCTATCAATCTATCACTGTGTGATTCTCTCATATATTATCTATCTATTTATCTCTCTATCTAGTATCTATCTATCTATCTATCTATCTATCTATCTATCTATCTATCTATCTATCTATCTATCTATCTAATCTATCTATCTATCTATCTATCTATCTATCTATCTATCTATCTATCTATCTATCTATCTCTGTCTCTATCCATCCATTAACTATCAATCTATCACTGTGTGATTCTTTCTCATATATTATCTATCTATCTCTATCCATTATCTATCAATCTATCACTGTGTGATTCTTTATCTCTATCTATCTATCTATCTATCTATCTATCTATCTATCTATCTATCCATCCATCCATAGCTGTCTATCTATCTATCTATCTATCTATCTATCTATCTATCTATCTATCTATCTATCTATCTATCACTGTGATTCTCTCTTATATATTATCTATCTATCTATCTATCTATCTATCTATCTATCTATCTATCTATCTATCTATCTATCTATCTATCTATCTATCTATCACTGTGATTCTCTCTTATATATTATCTATCTATCTATCTATCTATCTATCTATCTATCTATCTATCTATCTATCTATCTATCTATCTATCTATCTATCTATCAGTTAAGTAATGGAGATACAGTATATGTGATATATGTATTCCTCTATCAGGTTCCTTGCTGTTGCAAGCCATGGCAGTGAAAGTGTTTGGTACAATGAGTGGATGACACAGATCTGGTGCACTGACTGCACAGTGTACATTATACCAGTGATCTGTTGCTCACAAGCATTATCCAATACATGTTCTTACTGTCTTCTGATTGTATCGGTCCGAGAAAAGTCCTAACCTTATCCCCACCATAACTAGACCGTGAGGCTTCCCTAGGAACTGCCTGTCCAAAATATCTTATTTCGCTTGTTATTATTTCCTTTTTTTTTTAAATTGCTAATTTAGTGAAGTAAGGAAGATCATTCTGTAAAACATATATTTATTTCTTATTCTCTAAAATTACATTTAATTGATGATCACACACCTCTGTCAAGTTGTATGAAATAAGATCATGTCTCAATGATAAAATCTATTTTAGTAAGAAGAATATTAGTAAATAGGATTAATGCGCAAATGAAGTAGGTATGTAAAACACACAACCAGATACATGGATATATATTTGTGTATCTTTCATAAATACGGTGAACTGGAAAGTAGCGAAACCCCAGAAGCTCAGTTTGATGTTACATTTTGGCTCAAAACTCTTGAACTTCTGAAAAATGTGTTTATATTAGCAAAAAGGGAAAAACACAAACAACAAACAACAACAAAACACTTGTCCTATTCTCACAGGATTGGCGCTGTATAAAGTAATAATAAATGCTCACACGCATCTTTACATTCTTGTGAGTGTTTCTGATGAGTATACGGGATATGGATAGGTCGACAGTCATTAGGTTACCCCATAAATACATAGGCATGTACAGATGCCGACACGGGGGTGCCACTCCGGACTTCCCCCCTCCGCTGCATTATGGTCTACTCCCCTCCAGGACATAGACTGCCTACCTGAGCAATCTTATGTCCGATAGTAAAGGATGGAGGAGGTAGTCTGTTACCCGGCGGAGTAGGGAAGTCCGAAGTGTCACCCCCGTGTCGGCATCTGCGCATGCCAATGTCTATATGGTCGACATGCATTAGGCCGACATAAAAGGTCAACAGTGCTTAAGGTCAACAGGTTGAAAAGGTTGTTAGGTTCAAATGGTCAACATGATAATGGTCGACACAAGTTGTTTAGTTTTTTTAATCAACTTTTTTCACATTTACCTTCCAAATGGACTACGATTGGGAATAGTAGCCTTTCCCGAAGCGTGTTGAGCGGAGCGAGACAGCGAGGGTACACGTTTCCATAATTTGGCTCTCAAATGGTTAAACATACAAAATGACACAAAAAAAAGTTTCGACCATTTTTGTGTCGATAATTTTCATGTTGATCTTTTCACGGTGTCGACCTTTTCGCTGTGTTGACCTTTTGTACCTGTCAACCTTTTCCAGTGTCTAGCTTTTTCATGTGGACCTAATGACCCTGTCGACCTTCTGAGCCAGTCGACCTAATGCATGTCGACCATGTGGGGTCGACCTATTAACTGTCGACCTTATTCTGATTGACCTAATGAGTCACACTCCAGCATACAGTACATCTCAGTTGTTTCTCTGCGACTGCTGAGTGTCAGCACATAAGAGAAAGGTTACTTGGATGTGCCAGAGGTGCAGTCAGGGCCGGTTCTAGCCCTTGTGGTGCCCCAGGTGAAAATAGGGGCGTGGCTTCATAAAGGGGCATGGTCAGGTATGCCCCCTGTAGAGTTGTGCCCCCGTTTGTGCCCCCTGTAGAGTTGTGCCCCCGTTTGTGCCCCCTGTAGAGTTGTGCCCCCGTTTGTGCCCCCTGTAGACTTGTGCCGTTTGTGTCGCTTACAACAAAAAAAAATTAATAAATTAATACTCACCATTCCCGCTCCTGATTCCTGACCGCTGCTCACCTCCATCTCCGGCCGCCGGCGCCGCTCCTCTGATCTATGGGAGAGACGTCATGACGTCTCTCCCATAGCACAGCATAGACACTAGAGGTCAATTATGACCCCTAGTGTCTATGTGCCGCTCCCACAATGCCGTGCGGTGCATCGCGCACTGCACAGCTGTGACAGCACAGCAACGGGGGGCACCACCAGTAGCGGATCTTGCTACGGCGGCGGCACCCTCCGGAAGGCGGCGCCCCGGGCAAAATTCCTGTGTGCCTGTAGCAAGATTTACTACAGGGTGCAGTGTCGGACCGGGACATGTAGGGCCCACCGGGGAAATGCAGTGGTAGGGGCCCATGTTTAGGGGTGTGGCCAGTGCACAGAGGGGGTGTGGCCTGCCACCTCATCGGTTTGACTAACCATTAGAGAGTGCAACTTCTGGGCTCCTTCATAAATATATACAGTAAATTCAGCTGCTGCATGCATGATAATGTACCAGATTAATAACAGATTAATAACAGCAATGCACTGTAGAAAATACACCATAGTCCAGTATAAGGTAACATATGTATAATGTATAATTCAAGTGCACAGTCTGGAACCTGATCCTTAAAGCAGGAGGTGGGTCCCCAGGCAGTGGGGCCCACCGGTGGTTTCCCCTGTACCCCTGTGGGCCAGTCCAAGCCTGCATAGGTGTGTAGTCAGAGTTGGGACCTATTCTTAGTTGTGCTTATTCACAGTTCAGGTCAAATCCATTCACATCCACTGCACCTAGGCATGGGTACAACCGCCGATGACATTGATGACAATTGCTCTCACTGGCAGATAACTGGAGTGGTGTAATTACAGAGATGTATCCAACATGAGATAGAGGCATCCAGTAGCAGCAGCATCTGGAATAGTGTGCACTCAGAATCAGGTGCCGACATGTCAAGTGTCGACATGGCCAAGAGGACATTTGTGAATGTTGACATTTTTCTTGTCGACCAAGCATTCAGAACCTGTCGACATTCTAGTGTTGAATTTGTGATCGGATGCCATTAAATTACACCTGTATCTCTTCATCTCAGAAAATAACATAGAAATACCCTACAGCGGTAATAAATAAATATATATATATATATATATATACACACACACACAATGTTTAGTAAAGTGAAGCTAAGCTATTAGATGCTACAATCTAGTCCAGTGGTTCTCAAACTGTGTGCCGTGTCACCCTGGGGTGCCTCAGGACATTTGCACGGGTGCCCTGGGTTGGTGGTCCAGGACCAATTCAAATTACTTATGGTCAATGTAATAGGAAAAACCAGTGCTGGTGGCTGCCAATCATGAAATATGTAGAAAAACAGAAGCAAATCCTGTCTCTCACCACACAATTAAACCTAAGGATGACATACTGTATAACCACAATTTACTTAATTTAATATTTCTTTCTAAATTTCTCAATAAAAAACTTTTGGCCTAGGGGCATTGGCGTTTCTATAATGGGTGCAGTGTGTGCGAGGCAAAACGGGCCCCCAGGTCCAGGGGGGCCCACCCCGCACACACTGCACCCATTTGCTTAATACTTACCTCTCTGAAGTTCCCCGTCGAAGCCATTCCTTTTTTGGCATCGCAATAGAGTTTGAACACTAGGGGGAACAAACTCTATTGCGCCTGCTGAAAACCCCAGAAAGATGGCATGGCGGCCATTTTTCCGGAGTTTTGCGCATGCGCAGTAGCAAAATCTTCGGGAAAATAGCTGCCGCGCCGTGTTCCCGGAGGTTTGCGCATGCGCAATAGAGTCTGGTCTCAGACTCTATTGCCGCTGCGGAGAAGGATGGCACCACCGGGAGACCCAGGTGAGGTAAGTATTAAATGCAGTGCCTCGGTCAGAGAGGAGGGGGCCCCTGAAGCAGAAGGCTGCACACGGGCCTCCTCCTCTCTTAAAACGCCCCTGCCTAGGGGTGCCGTGAAAAAAATTTCTAATATTCTAGGGCGATTCAAATAAGTTTGGAAACCGCTGATCTAGTCAATTTAACAGTGAAATATTTGAAATGAGCCCCCCCCCCCTTGATGCCTGCATGGTTCCCAGATTAATTGGATCTTCCCTGTGGCACCTTATTGCATTAGGTCAGCTTTGAACATGTTCCAATTACTATGACTACTTTCTTTATGTAGCGCTGTACCTAAAAGATGGAAAGTAAACTTACAGCAGTCAGGACTGACATCTGGAACCCCAGGTGTTATTATGCCATGGTTACGGAAAAACAAGTATTAGTGTGCCATTTTTCTGGGGCCCAATAGAAGCAGTACCCAACAGAGGCATATCTGCAAACTGTGCGCGCACCGTGGAACGCAATCGATCACTGCACATGTGCGGCACTGTGCATGCACACATTGGTGAGGATGGAAAGTGCTGGCACAGAGTGTGATGACGGATTTCTCTATGCGTGAAATGAGTGACTCTAGGCGGCAACTAGACAGCAAGTGCGCGGAGGCATAGAACCAAGATGTCTCTTTGTACTGCCATGGGGGTGTCATGGGCACACATACCCTCCAACATGACCCATTCCATTAGGTACAAAATGCTCTGCTCTTGGACTTCCTTGACAGTGGCAGTTGCAGAGCAGTCCAAAATTCAGATAGTGGGGCCACACCAACTGCTACACCAAAGTCTGCCAAACATGACCGGCCGGGACTCACTGGCAGTTGGTGAGACTCCCCTATTTGAATTTTGGACTGTGCTGCAGCCCCACCTCTGGTGCTGCCACTGGCAAGGAAGTCCTGGAACAGATAATTTTGCACCTAATGGAAGGGGTCATGTTGGAGGGTATCGGCGACATCTATGCTCTTTTGGTGCATATGTATGTAGATGGGGTGCCTATTTCTGCTGGTCCTTATGAGCCGGCGTGTAGTGGGTGTAAATCCTAACACTAATAATGATGGCTGCTGCCGGGGACAGAAAAACAGCGGCCGAGTCGGGCCACATGCATGAAGATGGATGGTTAACTGGCAGATGCCGCCGTAGACTGTATTATCGTATGGTAGTGAGCAGGCCAGAAGGAAGAGAGGCTGCAGGTGTGTTCAACTCAGAAGAGTCAGCCCCAGAATTTATTACATATGTGATAGTCAGAGTGACGCCAAAACAGATCCTGGACCCCCTGAGCCCCTCTGGTATATAGGGTACAGTTCTGCAAAGCTTTGTTCTCCAGGGCTCCCAATGCTCCCAATTGCATTTTAAAACCCATTATTGTGATATGGAAGCACAGCAGCATGAGAACAAACTTGTCCTGGGAAAGAGAGAATGGGGAAAGCAGCACAGACTACTATTTGTGGTTACTGCAACAGCCTATATTTGAGGTTGGTAGATCTGTGCAAACATGTAATGTATGGACATTTAGGGGAAAACAAAATAATTTTTCCATGTTTGTCCTTGGGGTATAATTACTAAAGTGCGGACTTATAGAAGTGGAGATGTTACCCGTAGCAACCAATCATATTCTACTAATCATTTGTCTAGCTCCTTCTAGAAGATAATAGCTAAAATCTGATTGGTTGCTATGGGCAACATTTCCACTTCTATAAACCTGCACTTTAGTAAATATAGCCCTATAGTGATTGGCTGTTAAACGTGAACCCAGATCCGCTAACTGTAAATTACGTGAGTGATGATGCGGGTCACTGTTGTCATGCGACACTATTACGATGAACGATGGCTCGCTAAGGTGAGGAATTTGCCAACAAAGTGGAACTAACGCAGTAAGTGCCTTTAACGTTAAATAAAAACTGCACAACTACATATTATGTACACGTATATGTAAAATGCCTTAACAAGACAATAAAAGAAAACATCTCAAATGTGTTAAATAATCATTCCACATTTGTTGACATTATTTTCTGTATAATAAAAATTATTATAGAATTATTATTATTATTATTATAAAATTATTATTAGAGGCCTGTAGGGTCTCTTTTGCAAATGCAATTCCCTATGTAGCTTGCAGTGCTTGTTAGATACACTCTCTAATACAGCGTATCCAACAGTAACTGAATCTCTCTCAAATGTCCTGGCCAGCGGGTTGTAGGCCGCGGCAATACTGTATATACTTAATGGAGCTGCAAGATTCGTAGTTGCAATTTGTTTCAAGAAGAAGTAAAACCACCCTATATGAAGGGGCTTTACATAAATCAACGGGAATATTTATATGTGATCATATGTTATGACACAGCATGTGGTTAATAGTTGATGATTGATTCCTTTATGGCCTGTCCCTCTGATAGTAAAGGCGGTACTGGGTTTCACTGAACACCGCACATGGGCCAACCCTTGCCCAAACCCTCTCCCCTTCCATTAAACGTTATTTTATGAGGCCTGGTGATGCCGTGTTTATCATATGATGCTAAACCAGCACGTATGTACCACTAAATGTGCTCCAGGGGCATCCTGTGACTGGAGAGGGCCCATGTATAGTGTCTGAGCCGGCTCCCCGTCCCCCACACTCCTTGTGCAGCGCCACAGTATTCCACACGTGTGCATATGGTTCCTCTCCTGCGCGTGCACATATCTGTAGGTAAATGATGCTGATGACATTTTCCTAGGGATCTCTGCTAAATCGGAAGAAGGCAGACTGTACTGCGCATGTGCAGGTCTCCTGGAACATGGCACCCACTTTTCTGCTGCCCATGAGTAAATCACAAGTAAAATAGCCACCGACCCATTTTCCAAGCGATTTCTGCTGCTCTGCAGTTTTGGCCGACGCAGGACTCTGGAAAAGGTGGAGAGGTAAATATCATTGAAGGGGGCAGGGTGAGCGGCGTGGGCACTTCTGGACTCGGGGGGCTGTGTGTAGCGCCCAATGCCCTACACCCATTACAGATATGCCACTGCTGTGCTTTTTCGTAAAGACATGTGCCCTGTAAATCAGCAGAAGGGGACGGCAAAGGGTTCCAATGTTTAGACAGACATGGTCGACAAGCATTAGGTCAACAATGACAAAGGTCATGGCTGACATCGACAAAATGGCTGGCACAGAAATGGTCAACACATATGGTCAACATATGTCGACACAACTTTTAAAGGGTTTTCTTGCATTTTTTACACCTTTCTCTTTACCATCCACATGGACAAGGACTGGGAATAGTAACCTGTGCTGAGCGCAGCGAGACATACAAGGGGACATGGTACACTAATTGGAGTTCCCTGTGCTCTGGCGGTGAAAAGGACATTAAAAAAAGTTGTGTCAACCTTTTTTTTTTTTGTGTCGACTATTTCCCACGTCGACATTTTGCATGTGTTGACCTTTTCCTGTGTTGACCTTTCATCAGTGTTTACCTAATGCATGTCGACCATATGGTGTCGACCTAATAACTGTCAACGTAGTCATTGTAGATCTTCTAATCCACACCCGGCAGCAACAGTGTCCCAGTAAGAAATGAGTGGCTGAGTTACCGTAAGAATAATTAGTGCACAATGTAAAATGCCAAAATGAGAATAGATATATACAGTATGTATGTTGTTCCTAGGGGTTTAGCATGAAATACCTACAATCAAAATCCCGACGGTCAAAATACAGACAACGATTGACCGACAGTCAAAATCTCGACAAGGTCAAAATACCGACAAATTCAAAATACCGACATTTAAAATACCAACAAGGTCAAAATACTGACATTTAAAATGTCGACAGGTCAAAAAGTCGATACGAGTTTTTCATTGTTTTTTTTGGTGTGTATGTCGACAAAGGTCAACATGGACACTGTATAAGTGTACCGCGTCCCCTCGCATGGCTCGCCATGCTTCGGGCACGATGCCTTGCTGCCCTTGGCACATTATTATATTCCCGCTCAAGGGGCCTAATTCAGACCTGACCGCTAGCAGGCGATTTTTGCACTGCTGCGATCAGATAGTCGCCGCCTACAGGGGGAGTTTTAGCTGTGCAAGTGTGCGAATGCATGTGTAGCAGCAGGGGCGTCCCTAGAGAGGAGGGGACCCATGTGCAGACTCCGTGTGTGGGACCCCTCCTCACCCGTAGCCGTTGCGCCGATGCTAGCGCTCTGAGCGCTGTAGACTCTGGCACAGTGCCAGAGTCGACAGCGCATGCGCAGGACTCTGAAAAATGGCTGGCGCACCATTTTTTCTGAGTCCTGCGCATGCGCTGTAGACTCTGGCACTGTGCCAGTCTCTAGTGGTCAGTGTGCTAGCAGTGGCGCGACGGCTACGGGAGAAGAGGGGGCCCACACATGGTCAGCGATGGACTCCGGAAAGGTGAGTATAGGAGAAATGGGTGCAGTGTGTGCGGTGTGGGCCCCCCCCCGGGACTCAGGGGCCCATGTGCACCGCACACACTGCACCCATTATAGAAACGCCAATGTGTAGCAGAGCTGTACAAACAGATCTTGTGCAGTCTCTGCGCAGCCCAGGACTTACTCAGCCGCTGCGATCACGTCAGCCTCTCCGGACCGGAAATGACGTCAGGAACCCTCCCGGCAAACGCATAAACACGCCTGCGTTTTTCCAACCACTCCCAGAAAACGGTCAGTTGACACCCACAAACGCCTTCTTCCTGTCAATCTCCTTGCGAACGCCCGTGCGAATGGATCCATCGCACAAACCCATAGCTGAGCGGCAATCCGCTTTGTACCCGTGTGACGCGCCTGAGCATTGCGGTGCATACGCACGCTAGACCTGATCGCCCGCTGTACAAAAATGCAGCCTAGCGATCAGGTCTGACTTACCCCCCCTACCCCCCCCCCCCCCCCAGGTCCACTGGGATGGTAAAGTATGAACAAGTCAGTTTCAATTAAAACATGTCGGTATTTTGATCGTCAGTCAATGGTTGTCGGTATTTTGACAGTTGGGATTTTGATTGTAGGTAAATTGACCACATCCCGCTCCTAGGTACAGTAGGGGTCATTCTGACCCGTTCGCTCGCTGTGTTTTCACGCAGCAGAGCGAACATGTCCCTACTGCACATTCGCCGGCGCCTTTGTGCGCCTGCGTATGCGGGACAGCCGACGGCCGTGGCAGGACAGCGATCAATCAGGCAGAGGCGATCGATGGGTGGGAGGGGGCGAAACGGCGGTGTTTGGCCGCCATTTCGTAGGCGTGGTCCAGCCAACGCAGTCATGTTCGGACCGAACGGGGGGCGGGCCGCAGCGGCTGCGTGACGTCATACGCAGCCGCTGCGGGCCAGGGAGCGAGGAGTAGCTCCTGGCCAGCTCGCTAAAGCTGCACTGGCCGGGAGTTACTCCTGAAGTGCAAAGGCATCGCCGCTGTGCGATGCCTTTGCACTTCTGCGAGGGGGGGGGGCGGACTGACATGCGGGGCGGACTAGCCCTGTGCTGGGCGTCCCCCCACATGTTAGGAAAGGTGATCGTAGCTGTACAAAATTTTGCACAGCTACGATCAACTCGGAATGACCCCCAGTATGTCTATTAACACTGTGCTGATAAGATGCCAAGTTACACTGCTGCTACTGTATGTATATGACTTATACTGTAGGTTGCTGCAGATACATAATAATAATAATAATAATAATAATAATAACAACTGTGTGTACCGTCCTCTGATATCACCAGCGGGCTGCACATTTAGATGCAGGATCACCTGACTGCTCTGCCTAAGAGCTCATATTAGTCATTCTGAACATGGTACTGTGATAAATGATACATGTGGCCAATGCAGTAACTCGGGACTCCCAGAGAGGGGCTGTCCTGTTTTGGAGAGGGCAAGCGTTAAGGCTCTCAATGGTAAAACGTAAAGATGGACAGAAGGTGTTTTCCCAGAGGACATATCAGCCCCATGATTAAGATTTGGAGTCAGTTTACAGTTCAACTGCTTAAGGCTATAAAGGGTTTTAAACCAAATACAATGTTGCTGCTGCTACTGGCGAATACTGAGGCCACAATCTCAACTTAAGCTTCAAATTCAATATATAATTAAAAAAAATATATAT
This sequence comes from Pseudophryne corroboree, assembly GCF_028390025.1. Classification (NCBI taxonomy): domain Eukaryota; kingdom Metazoa; phylum Chordata; class Amphibia; order Anura; family Myobatrachidae; genus Pseudophryne; species Pseudophryne corroboree. Next base: position 777,089,475 of record NC_086449.1, on the reverse strand, counting down.
ATATTTTGAAAATGATTTACAGAATTTACAGCAAGTTAATTCGAGCATTTAAGGTTCCGCAAATGCTAAACGCCACCCTATACGTGGATCTCTATGTGTGTTGCGCATTGCACCTCTATTTTAATTTCTTTATTGTGTCGCTAAAGTAGTTTGTTCAGATCTAGATAAAAAGAGAATCTATCTGTTTCTGTGCAGGTGTGGTTTTTTTTTTTTTTTTCATTTGCAGCAATTAAAATGTTTTAATGAGACAACCATAACATCGACCATTAATTATTTATTTCAAACACTTCTGGCTCCTTTTGAACTCCCTCTATTTAGGAATAGTTTAGAGAGGACCCTGCCGTTTTATTATTTAGCTCGTATTATACATAGGAGTGAAGAAGTCATTTATAAATAGTTACACAATGTTTTGGGTCCCTTGGTTTGTATAATATATCAAAGCGATTAGTACACGCATTGTCCTATTGTAAATGGCCTTTTCTCTTCTCCCCATCCTTTCAATTTCACTTGCAATGTCTTCTTTCCTAACCCTTTTCTGAAAAACCCTTTGTCTTCTTCAGTTTTACCCCGTGTTACAGTCCTTACCCGTTATTTTTATTCAAACACTCACAGCATGCTCAGTGAGAGCTACTTCTGTCCCGTACTACGCCACGAAATAACCTTTATACCACTGACTAATAGCACGAGAGGGGAGCACGCATCATTTCATCTGCTGCTGCACTTTATAGAGAGAGAGAGAGAGAGAGAGAGAGAGAGAGAGAGAAAGTAATGCTCTAGTTTTTTTTCTAAATATGGAATTGTTTTGCAAAACATGGACATGGAAATATTACAAAACATTATTCTTGTCAATTGAATGTTGAATATCTATCTATCTATCTATCTATCTATCTATCTATCTATCTATCTATCTATCTATCAATCTTTCTATCTATCTATTTATCTATCTATCTATCTATCTATCTATCTATATACCCATCAGTCTATCTATCTATTGATCTATCTATCTACCTATCTATCTATCTATCTATCTATCTATCTATCTATCTATCTATCTATCTATCTGTCTATCCCCATCAATCAATCAATATATATATATATATATATATATATTGATCTATATACCCATCTATCTATCTATCTATCTATCTATCTATCTACCCATCATTCTTTCTATCTACCTATCTTTATATCATCTATAGACCGATCTATCTATCTATCTATCTATCTATCTATCTATCTATCTATCTATCTATCTACCCATCTATCTATCTATCTATCTATCTATCTATCTATCTATCTATCTATCTATCTATATATCCATGTATCTATCTATCTATCTATCTATCTATCTATCTATCTATCTATCTATCTATCTATCTATCTATCTATCGGGTTCTGTATGATTTACCGGCAGATGGGATGCCGGCTGTCAGTATACAGACAGCGGCATCCTGTCTGCCGGAATGCTGGCAGTGAGGCAGCGAGTCAGAGAGTCCCCTCACAGCCTCGCTGCGCTCACCATGCTTTGGTCCTAGTGGCTCCATTCACTCCCCACAGGTTCTATTCCCACTCTGTTGGTGGCATGGACCCACCAGCCGAGTGGGAATACTGGGCAGCTGTCAGGATTCCGTCTGTCGGTATTTCACCGGTTGTCGGGATTCCAGTGTCGGTCTCCTCAACGCCGGGATCCCGACAGCCGGCATTTTAAATGCATCCCCATCTATTGAATCCAGAGAAAGACATTACAACATACAATTGTTTATGTATGGAATTATTTAGTAAAACTTGGACATGGAAATATTACAAAACAATATTGTTGTCAATTGTATGTGGAATATCTATCTATCTATCTATCTATCTATCTATCTATCTATCTATCTATCTATCTATCTATCTATCTATCTATCTGTCTGTCTATCTATCTACATATCTATCTATCTATCTATCTATCTATCTATCTATCTATCTATCTATCTATCTATCTATCTATCTATCTATCTATTCCAGAAAAAGACAAATTCAGCGTACCACACACTTAATATATATGCAGAAACGATCATAAATAATTATTTATTTTATTTATTATTTATTAGCAGTTTCTTATATAGCGCAGCATATTCCGTTGCGCTTTACAATTAGAACAACAGTAATAGAACAAAACTGGGCAAAAACAAACAGACAGACATAGAGGTAGGAGGGCCCTGTTCGCAAGTTTACATATTTATTGCCACATATGGATGGGCCAGGCAATATAGCGCATATAGCATACACTTACATCCCGTCACACTCTTCTGTGTTACTGCATCAATATTTAAAACAAAAACAATAAGTCACTATACTGCACTACACCGAAATGAAAAGAAAATGCACATCAGTATTGTGAATTATGCAACAGGAACTTAAGGAAACAGTGAAAAGACATTAGAGATTTTGGAGGATGCTAGTAATTAATGTAGCCCAGGGTGGCATCACTAATTGTCTGTGCTGGTAGGGTCATTTCTCCTTATTGCCCCTGTAAAGTAATAAAGAAATAATATTTTTATAAGATGTTTAGAGCTGTATTAGTGAAATCATCGGGTTCCATTATGCAGAGAGATAGAGAGAGAGAGAGAGAGAGGATCCCTACTGTCTAGCCCACTGGTGACGCAGAACGTGACAGGGCCCTGTGTATGAGATGATTTTTCCACATCTCCTTGTTCAAGGGGATTAAAAGTTCACGAGATAGGATCAGATAGATTCACAAGTCCTTTATAGAGGCACGTGAGAAAATGCCCCATTTCCCGAAGTTGAAACACAGCTAATCCATGTTATCCAAAGGAGGAGGGGGGCTCAGCCTACACACTATTCATCACTTTCATGCACAGTGATTTTTTTTCTATCAGACTGATTTGTATCTTCTTCCACTCAAGTCTTCCCTTAAAAAACACACACACACACACACACACACACACACACACACACACACACACACACACACACACTCATAGAGTGTAAGCTTGCGAGCAGGGCCTTCCTACCTCTATGACTGTTTGTTATTACCCAGTTTGTTTTAGCACTGTTGTTTCCATATGTAAAGCGCAACGGAATTTGCTGCGCTATAAAAGAATCAGGTAATAAATAAATAATAGTGAATATATTGCTTTCAAATATATACTACATCTAGTGATTGATTTATAAGCTATCAAGCACAGCAAAAACAAATATCTCATATGCGAATACTAAACAAAATAATTGACTGTAAACAACCACACAGCAACACAAAGGTAGTGGGGGGTGTGTGTGAGTGTGTATGCGCGCGCGTGTGTGTGTGTGTGTGTGTGTGTGTGTGTGTGTGTGTGTGTGTGTGCCTTTGCATCTACTTTCTTACACCTTAAGAATAGATATGTATTCACTTTACTAATATATATATAATTGTATATACACACATATTTATATATTATATATATCTATATACATCTCTCTCTCTCTCTCTCTCTCTCTCTCTCTCTCTTTCTATATATATATATAGAGAGAGAGAGAGAGAGAGAGAGAGAGGGAGATAGATAGATAGATAGATAGATAGATAGATAGATAGATAGATAGATGATTGATTGATAGATAGATAGATAGATAGATAGATAAAGATATATAGTAAATGCATTCAGCAATCTCTATAGACACATAAAGCAATGGACAAACAATTTATTCATTTATGACCTGTGACTGTTGCCACATTCCAAGGGCAGAGAGACAAAACGTTTGATGGTCCCCTTAATACCTCTCAGGAACAAGGAGAGACCCCTCTGGTGTTCAGGGATTCGTCAATATATCAGCATTTGTGTATAGGGAGCGTTTAGCAATCTGTCAGGGCTCACTTCACGTCTCCCTATGAACAACAAACTCGCCCCTACATTTGTGCTTGGGTGAATGCACATCACTTGCTTTTTTTTTTTGTCCCCTGTCTCTAAAGAAAAGTCCCTGAAAACTGGGCTGGGATCTCTACGAATTTGCATAGCAGGTGTTTGATTCTTGTTCATCCCTACTTAAAGAACTTTTAATATGGGATAAATTACCAGGAATTAGGCGCAGCCTTTGTGAGAATAAATGAAAGCAGTTCTCACTGCTGGCCTGTCTTTTTAGTTTTTTTCTTAGTTTAGGATGGAACACTGTGGGCTTGAAAAAAAAAAATTCTTAAATTGGCAAGTGAAAAAAAAAAGTTTGCCTAATTTGATTTTAAATTCAAGTTTTGAATGTGGTAAACCAATAATCCTAGGGACAGTAATACGATTACTGAGCAAGGATCTTTTAGTCAGAAAGTCTGCTAGGAGTTTAAAATGTTAATCCTTGGCATAATCTCTGTCCCCCCATCCCCCCTCTCTTTAATGTAGAATAGCACGCAACTCAAGAGCGATTTTTTTTTTGTCCTTCATCTTCTGTTATTTCTTATTACTGACATTAAAGGGAGCAAAAAAAAAAGCGTGCGGGACCATTACTTGTAGATGGTAATTCATTCTATACTCCATTGCTTCGATTGTGGAACAATGCAGCTCTCCACACTGAGAGCACTGCCCTTTATCTGAGCAAAACAAAGTTTAGTTGTGGAAACCGATCTCCTTGTAGCACTAGAGTCTCTGCATCTCTAGGCTTTTATTCCTGTTGGAGCTCTGGGCAAACTAGAGTCTTAAAAGACTTATGTGTTCTCCATCCTATCTTTGGATCATGTACAACCTTTATCCGAATGCCAGTTTGAGCTCTGCCATTCCTGTCTCAATTGTTTATTTGTCAAACCAAACTTCGGTGGAATAGGTGGTGGTTACTTTTGTACTGTATATGGCTCAAGACAAACAATATACAGTAGTACTTACAGTAGTTTTGAAACATAACAAGAACAGCAATAATATCAATATAACAATAACAAAAAATAATAACACAAGTGACATATTAATTTAATAAAAATGCATTTCAAACTTTGTTTATGCATTGTATGTCATCAATACTATTTTTATTATCATTATTATTATTATTATTATTATTATTTTATTTTTTTTATTGTTGAAGTTATTTTTTTAAATTTAGGAACAATTCTTTGAAATAGTTTATACTATAAGTGGAGACTGAAGCTGAAAGTCCTACATTCGGAAATAAGACTTGTATATGTAAAAATAATATATAAGACAAACAAGAACAAGATAAACAAAAGCAAGCAGAAAATCAAGAAAAACAACATAATAACAATAACAAATAACACTTTTTTAAAAATGTAAATACTTTTTTTTTTAAACTCTTCATATAGTTTATGTATGTAATCAATTATTATTATTATTATTATTATTAGTAGTAGTAGTAGTAGTAGTAGTAGTAGTAGTAGTAGTAATAATAATAATAATAATAATAATAATAATAATAAAAAACATATTTACAAAATTTGTTTATGCATGTTATCAGTGTTTTTATTAATATTATTATTATTATTATTATTATTATTATTATTATTATTACTGTTGAAGTTAATTTGAAATAATATTTTTAGGAACATTTCTATTAATAAGTCACTAATTTAAGTGGAGACTGAAGGTGACAGCACTTGATTGGGAAATAATAGTTATTGTGTAAGAAATAATAAACATATAAGACACATATAGCAAAGTATTTGACTATGTATTAAAAAAAATATATATGTACATTATACATTTTGAGTGAACACATTTTCTGCCCATTTAAATTTGTGGCATATTTTTTTGCAAGTAAATAAATACTTATCGATAATAAAATAACGACTTAACAACTTAACAAAAAAGTTTCACCATTTTTTTTTTTAAAGCGTTTCAAAGTCTATTTAATGATACATATTACAATTTTGGAGGAAAAATTATATTTTAACTGGTTTACAAAATTGGAGATTGCAATCTCTATTCTCAGTCGTTTAAAAAGACCCATATGGTTTAGACAGCAATAACTTGCCGTACACAAACAATGGGGAAATTGAGAAGTAGAGGTCAGTGTCTGAGCTAGCCGGGCTGCAAACCTCCTATTCAGCCTAATAAAGCTGTTGTCTGGGTGTAATGATGCAAAGGTTTCCAGCCTCTCTGCCTGTGATAGTCTAGGACGTGATTTGTCATACAATCTGAAACTTTGGGAGGACCTTAGACAGAGCATTCCCCCCAAAGATGGAGATGAGCCATATGTCCACACGTTTTGCATGTGAAGAGGTGCACAGTGTATGGAATGCATTCCTTTCCGTTCTTCCTAGATAGGAAAGGATTTCTGCCAAAGGGAAAAAAAAGGCTTGACAACAAGAGGTATACTTTCCCTGATTAGCTACTTAGACCTAACGCTTTGACACTGCTTAACCCTAATTAGCCAATGGGGAAGAAGCATCACTGTGGCTTCTTTAATTGTTGCATATACAAGAAAGCTTTATAACTTAAATTTAAAATACACGGAGAAAGAAAGACGTCTGCTCCATTTCAGTATGCCATTGTAGCAAAACGTAGCTCAGATATGGCAAAAACAAAATGATCCAAAAAATAATATATTTATACTGCCATGATTTAGACATTGCCTTTCTAAGTAAAGGATGGAAATGGTACAGGCTTTAAATGGATGTTTCTATAATACAGTGTACACTATTAACAGTACTCGTATGAAATTTTAGGGGATGTCTAGAGTAGTACGCTGATGCAACCGCTTTAATGTCTTTAACGCAGTCGCATTTGTGACATTATGGTAAGACTAGTGTAAGCCCTTCACCTGGTATACATCAGTACATCTGAACGTGCAAGAGCTGTTATACCCACTTTATGCATCTTTAGATGTAACAAACCCTCTTGGTGCAGTTTTAGATGCAACCAACGGCGACTTCTTACCTGTCTGGTTGGGGGGGACTGCATCGTGTCTGGCTGATTACACCTCCTCCCTGTCCTCCCGTTGATCGATGGCTGACATAACTGGGGGTGGGGCTTAAGTCCAGCAGAAGGCAGTGTCTACATCTAGGAGTTGGGCTTAAGGCTGGCACTGCCAGGTACTACACTCTGGCTTCTAGGGACTGCACCAGCTGCAGCCCCCAGAAGCCAGATAGGGCTGCCATAATAGTTGTGGAATGGCTTCCCAAGCTCTATCTGCTATCATGGTCCAGACTGGAAGTCCCAGGGGGAGAAATCACATCTCCCTGGACGGGTCATCTTAACCTATAGGCTCACTGGGCAGCTGCCCAGGCACCTCAACTCTAGGGGCCTTCAAGCAGGGGTGGGCTAGGCCTCTCTACCTGCCTACCAGCCTGCAGCCAGAGAGTGAATAGCTGGCAGTATGCTGACAGGTGGGTGGCTGAAGCTATCCACCAATCAGAGTGCTGGATACCATTCACTGTATGGAAGCATGTGGAGAGATGGTGTGGGACTGTAGGAGGGGCATGTTATGAATTTTTTTATTTCCGTGAGTGGGTGGGTAGGGGCCCCAGTATATTGCTTGCCCAGGTATTACAAGGCTGTTAAACCGGCCCTGCCTCCCTGTGACTGCCTGTCTGGCTGTGATTGGCAGGAAGCGCTTCCAACTGGAAGTCACTACCACTGCTAGGCAGTCCCTGCTGATGGCAGAGAGGGGGCTGGAGCCCTGCAGACTATAGGTAAATTCTGCCACTGGACGCAACCATCGGAGCTTATTATGTGACACACCCATGAAACTTCCACACCACGCCCGTAAGATGGTGCAGCTCCATGTGTCTGAATAGCCACCTCCCAGTCACTGCCCAGGAATGCCCAATGCATTTCAGTACATGTCACACCCCGAGTGTCAGTGTCTCAATCAATTGGTGAGGGAGCCCACTCGGAAAGACGCAATATTAGACTTAATACTTACAAATGGAGACAGATTATCGGACGTAAAAGTGGGTGAAAACCTGGGATCCAGTGATCATAAAGCAGTATGGTTCAGCATTAAGACAGAGACTGACTCGTCCCATACAAAAACAAAGGTGTTGGATTTTAGGAAGGCTGATTTTGTAGGGATGGGAAAATGTGTAAGCGATTCTTTGGCAGAGTGGAGGAACTTGGAAGCAGTGCAGGAGAGGTGGGAAACATTAAAATGTGCAATATTGAAGGCAACAGACCTTTGTATCAAAACTGTTAGGAAAAACACAAGGAAAAGGAAGCCAGTGTGGTTTGCAAAAGAAGTAGCAAATATTGTGAGAGCAAAAAAGATGGCTTTTAGGAAATATAAGCAGACACAAAATAATGAAGACAAAGAGATATATCTTGTTAGACAGAAGGAGACTAAGAAGGTAATCAGATGTGCAAAGGCACAAGCTGAGGAGAAAATGGCCCAGTCAGTGGGTAAAGGAGGCAAAACTTTTTTTAGGTATATAAGCGAAAGGAGAAAAACAAAAGGCGGAATTATAAAACTAAAGACGGACACTGGGAGTTTTGTTGAAGGAGACAATTTAATAGCAGATCATCTTAATGATTATTTTTGCTCAGTATTTACTACTGAAAGAGAGGGGAAGGGGCCACAGTTAAGTTGCAGGGATATTCAGGAAAATGAAACAAGTACATTTACAGAGGAGAAGGTCCTAACAGAACTCTCAAAGCTGAAAGTGGACAAATCTATGGGGCCAGATGGGATACATCCAAGGATACTAAAAGAACTTAAAGAGGTGCTGGTAGCACCATTGACAAATTTATTCAACCAGTCATTAGCTACAGGAGTAATTCCAGAGGACTGGAAAAGAGCAAACGTAGTCCCACTGCACAAAAGTGGAAGCAAGGAAGAGGCAAACAACTACAGACCAGTGAGTCTTACATCAGTAGTAGGGAAATTGATGGAAACACTCTTAAAAGAAAGAGTTGTAGATTATCTCAAATCCGGCAATTTACAGGATCCCAAACAGCATGGATTCACTGGGGGGAGATCATGTCAAACAAATCTTATTGACTTTTTTGATTGTGTGACTAAAGTGATGTATAAAGGTGGAGCCATGGATATAGCTTATCTAGACTTTAGTAAGGCTTTTGACACTGTTCCACATCGCAGACTGCTAAATAAACTTGAAAGTTTGGGATTGGATATTAGGATTATTGAATGGATAAGATCTTGGTTGAAGGATAGAAAACAGAGAGTTGTGGTAAATGGAGTGCATTCACAGGAGGGAAATGTTACCAGTGGAGTACCCCAGGGATCTGTACTTGGACCAGTGCTTTTTAATATCTTTATTGGTGACATTGCAAATGGCATTAAAGGGAAAGCATGCCTTTTTGCAGATGACACAAAGGTATGCAACAGGGTAGACACACCAGGTGGGGTAAAACAAATGATTGAGGATCTAAGTAGACTAGAGGAATGGTCAAGAGTCTGGCAATTACAGTTTAATGCCAAAAAATGCAAAATCATGCACTTGGGTCTCAAAAATCCTAAAGCTAAATATAGTATTAATAGCACTATACTGGAAACTACTGAGGAGGAAAGGGATCTAGGAGTCACTATTTCAGATGACTTAAAGGCAGGTAAGCAATGTAACAAGGCAATGAGGAAGGCTAGTCAGATGCTTGGCTGCATTGGGAGAGGAATCAGCAGCAGAAAGAAAGAAGTAATAATGCCACTGTATAGGTCATTGGTACGGCCTCATCTAGAATACTGTATTCAGTTCTGGAGGCCATATCTTCAAAAGGATATTAATACATTAGAAACTGTACAAAGGAGGGCAACTAAAATGGTGCATGGCCTACATCACAAAACATACCCAGAAAGACTAAGAAATCTCAATATGTATAGTTTGGAGCAGAGAAGGGAAAGGGGGGACATGATAGAAACTTTCAAATATATCAAGGGTTTTAATAAAGTCCAGGAGGGAAACATTCTCCAAACGAAGAGAAGCAATAGGACACGAGGACATGCACTGAGGCTGGAGGGGGGGAGGTTCAGGGGAAATTTGCGGAAAAATGATTTCACTGAAAGGGTAGTGGACAAGTGGAATAGCCTCCCATCGGAGGTGGTAGATGCTAAGACAGTAGAGCAATTTAAACATGCATGGGATAGACATAAGGATATCCTTACAAAGAAATAAGGATCAAATAAGGTTAGAGATAAAAATAATGTAAAAAAAAAAAAGGGGGCAGACTAGATGGGCCAAGTGGTTCTTATCTGCCGACAAATTCTATTAACTCTGGGCCTAATTCAGCATGGATTGCAAAAGCAAAATCTTTCTCTAATGGGCAAAACCATGTGCACTGCAGGTGGGGCAGATGAAACATGTGCAAAGAGAGTTAGACTTGGGTGGGTTATATTGTTTCTGTGCAGGGTAAATACAGGCTGCTTTATTTTACGCTGAAATTTAGATTTCAGTTTGAACACACCCCACCCAAATCTAACTCTCTCTGCACATGTTACATACGCCGTACATACGGTAGCCAAACACTGTGTATTTTCCTGAGCACACTTATGGGGGTAAAATACACAATGTAGGGGCGATATAGGGTGCCGTTACCAGCATTCGCATGCGGTCCCAACGGCTCATTGCCTGCAGCGTGCCTACTGTACATCACATTTAATTGATTCTACCCCAAAGAGTTTTTAGCTCACACTTCAAAGCATTTCTGCTCAGAATAGATCGTAGTCACTTTATGCAGCAATATTTGCAATCTCTAATTCTAACTGATACCAATCCTGCAGTTCTTGCTATCTTCCTGGGGAGGCGGCAGTGAGGCCTCTGGGTGCGGCTTCCTGCGTCCTCTCTATTGTGGTCATCATCAGTGTAGTATGACAAGCACTTTGCACTAAATTCATGCGTGATGATGTTGGGATTGGGACATGGTGGTCTCACCACGACCATGAAGGTTGCAGGAGCTAAGTCTCCTCCACTAAGTCTTTTAGAAAGAGTATACAGCAAAAGATTACCAATTGGATATGAGTTTGCAAAGTAGACCATTCTGACCCGATTCTGACTTGCACAGATATCTGAAAACTGCGTATGCATTGTAGACAGCAATTGCAGATTGCACATGCGCCGTAACACTGTTACGGAACTTGAAAGTGAGGATGGAGTGATCCGATCATTGATGGAACTCTCGTTCAGTGAAATAGGCATGTCTGAGGCAGCAATAGAACAGTTCCATCTTGTGGTGGCTCCCCCCTAAAAATATTTGAGAGTCACCACCAGTCAATGTACTGGGTCTTGGGGCTCTCTGCAGCCACCATCTACATAATCCCCTTTCCGGTTGCTACACCTTCTCGCAGCACCCCTCCCCCCAAGATAGATATATAGAAAGAGATATCTCTATCTATCTATCTATCTATCTATCTATCTATCTATCTATCTATCTATCTATCTATCTATCTATCTATCTATCTATCTATCTATCTATCTATCTATCCCTCTGTCAGGTAGGTGGTGTGGATCTCCCCCCTGCCCAAACTAAAAACGTTGTGGTGCTCCTGGATTAGGCAATGAGTGTATCTACTTTTGTCTGAATGTTAAGAATGAAGATTTGATTTTGGATAACCCAGGGACATGACTGTGTAAGTAATAGGGTGAGGAAGGTACATATACAGGTGCGTTTCTTGCCTGACGGGATTGCATATAGCTCTTCTGCCTCTGTATAGAGGCCTAACATTCTCCTCTACCTGTGAGGTCCCAGAGATGGATTCTCTTCCAGTGCTCATAGTGGGATGCACTTTGCACCATCCATTTACACTTCTATAGTGCATTTGTAAGCGCATTTCAACTGATGTAATAAAAACCTGCAAACTCACAAAAGGGACACGTGTAATAAAAGCAGCACTGATATCCCCTCACTAATTTAACGCTATATAAAGCAGAACTGAGTAGTATTTTAGGAGAAACACAATTAAGGTTTAAATGAGCAATGATGGTGGTCCTAAGGTTCAGCAGGTTACTGTCCCCAAATTCCAAAGAACCTGCGAAACTGTAAAACTAGGTGATGACTTCTTTTATAGGGGTGTTTGAAAGACCACAAAATGTGCTGAGTGTGCATTACACCACACTGGGCAAACAAGAAGACACACGAATGGATGCATACAGCTGGTAGGGGAGGGCATGAGGAGAACAACACCAGCTGAAACACCTCACTGGGAGCTGGGGTCCCAAAGATACACTGCGGTGAGGGGGTGCCAAGAAACATATAAGGCGCAATTAGGGGGGGTATTGCCACAGTGTGTGGGTGTGTGGCTTAGATCCGCTGCAGTGCTGTGGCCACAATGGGATCCAGTTTTTAGTTTGACAGCAGTTAGGTCGACATTCATTAGGTCGACCACTATTGGTCACCATGCATTAGGTCGACATGGTAAATAGGTACACGTGGTAACGGTCGACACTTGAAAGAGCCGACATGAGGCTTTCACAAAAATTTTTCATTTTTTTTTTACTTTTTCATCCTTTCGATCCACGTGGACTACGATTGGGAATAGAAACCTTGCCTGAAGCATGGCGAGCGAAGCAAATCATGCAAGGGGACACGGTGCACTAATTGGGGTTCCCGGTCACTTTATGAAGAAAACGACACCCCAAAAAAGAAAAACACATGTCGACCTGTTCCATGTCGACTTAATGACCATGTCGACCTATTGCAGGTGTGGACCTAGTCACTGTTGACCAATGGTGGTCGACGTAATGACCTAGTTACTGTCGACCCTATGAGCCATACCCGGCCACAATATAGGGGCATGACCTTGCCTCTCTGACAGGCTTGGTTGCTCCAGACATGCCTGGTTCCAGGTACTTGTACGCACATCCCTGTCTACGCCCCTGACAACACTCCACCACTACTCCCATTACAGAAGAGTTGAAGCATATTTTGCACATAAATTGTAGGTGTGTGCAGGGCAGCCATCAGGGGGGGACTGGGGGACTGGAGTCCTGGGCCCTTACAGAGAGCGGGGCCCACTCCTGTCTCCTACCGCCAATACCTGGAGAGCTTCATCAGGCTGCGCAACAACAGCGGGCTGATGAGACTTCTTAAAAAGAAGCCTTCCATGTGCATTTCCTCTCCATTAATAATTCCTGCAGATCCGCAACGCTCCACCTGTATGTAACAACACAATGTGTGACATCACATAAGGGGTGGAGCAGTGTGCCAGAATCTTTGTGTGGGGGGGGCCCTGTCTATTTTGTCAGTCCCAGGCCGTGCAATTTCTGATGGCAGCCCTGGGTGTGTGGTTCAAATTGAAGTCAAAAAGCTTCTCAGTTTCTGACTCCTAAGATGATGTATCTGTACACTCAATACGTTTATTAAACAGTATATTTTAGTTTCCCTTTCAGAATGGGATAGAAAAAGACAGTAGAGGGCCTCTTTCCAGGTATGTATAAATGCCCTTCCTGCCACCAAGCAATGAAACATTTGGGTTGACAAATTGCTTGAACAAAAATATTGGACATACTGTATTTGAAGGGCACGTGCATTTTCTGAGGGCCTCCCTTACAAACTGCCCTGAATGTGCAATATAAGTCACCTGGATTTTGCAATTTTTGGCCTACATGGTCCACCCTCTTTCCTGGCCTTTGGAGATAAAGGGGGTAATTCAGAGTTGATCCCAGCAGCAAATTTGTTAGCTAATGGGCAAAACCATGTGCACTACAGGTGGGGCAGATATAACATGTGCAGAGAGAGTTAGATTTGGGTGGGTTATATTGTTTCTGTGCAGGGTAAATACTGGCTGCTTTATTTTTACGCTGCAATTTAGATTTCAGTTTGAACACACCCCACCCAAATCTAACTCTCTCTGCACATGTTATATCTGCAACCCCCCCTTGCAGTGCACATGGGGGGCAATTCTGAGTTGATCGCAGCAGGAACTTTGTTAGTAGCTGGGCAAAACCATGTGCACTGCAGGGGAGGCAGATATAACATGTGCAGAGAGAGTTAGGGGCCCTACTCACTGGCCGACCCGCCGCCGAGCTGCCCGACGGCGGATATGGCCGACGAGCGACCCTGCGGCGGGGGGCAGTGACGGGGGGAGTGAAGTTTCTTCACTCCCCCCCGTCACACGGCTGCATTGAAGTGCAGGCAAATATGGACGAGATCGTCCATATTGGCCTGCATGCACAGCCGACGGGAGACCAGCGATGAACGAGCGCGGGGCCGCGCATCGTTCATCGCTGGAGTCTCCACACTGAAAGATATGAACGAGTTCTCGTTCATTTATGAACGAGATCGTTCATATCTTTCTAAAAATCGGCCAGTGTGTAGGGCCTATAAGATTTGGGTGGGTTATTTTGTTTCTGTGCAGGGTAAATACTGGCTGCTTTATTTTTACACTGCAATTTAGATTTCAGATTGAACACACCCCACCCAAATCTAACTCTCTCTGCACATGTTATATCTGCGTCCCCTGTAGTGCACATGGTTTTGCCCAACTGGTAACAAATTTGCTGCTGCGATCAGGTCTGAATTAGGCCCAAAGTCGGATACTTGCTTGCATGCAGAGATGATTGCATCTATGCGGACGCAGCACCGCTAGCACTGCACCAGCCCTACCTGTGTGCGAGAGCTCCGCCTAAAAATCAGACAGGTCTCTGTGTATGCAAGACACATGTGATGTGATGCAATTTCGTCTACATGCCCACAACATGGCTTCCGAACATTTCACCTATGTGTGACACCCAATTGCTGCCTACTTACATCTATTCAGCTGCCAGTGGAGATGCAACTCAAATTCACCCATTGTTGCAAAAGTTTAGAAAGGCACTTTTCACCTGGGACTCACATCACAACAGCATGGTTGGTGTAGTGGTAAGCATTACTGTCTCTGACCAATGCACACTATATTTGTGGACTTTGGGGATCATTCCGACCTGATCGGTGCTGTGCGTTTTCTCACAGCAGCCGATCAGGTAAGAACTGCGCATGCACCGGTGCCGCAGTGCGCCGGCGCATGCCAGACAGCTGACGGCTGTCGTAGCCCAGCGATCGGATCTGCCTGATTGACAGGCAGAGACGTACGCTGGGCGGGAGGGGGCGGACTGCGCCTGGGTGCGGGCCGCAGCGGCTGTGTGACATCACACACAGCCGCAGCGACTACTAACTCCCTGCCAGCCACAGGAGCTGCGCTGGCTGGGAGTTATTCTACACGTACAAAAGCATCGGCGCTGTGTGAGGCTTTTGTACTTGTGCGGGGGGGGGAGTTGTGTCTGACATGCGGGGCGGACTAGCCCTGTGCTAGGCGTCCCCACACATGTCAGTGAAGATGATCGTAGCTGTGCTAAATTTAGCACAGCTACGATCAGGTCGGAATGAGCCCCTTTGTATGTTCTGCTGATGTTTGCAAGGGTTTCCTCTCACATTTGCTTTTAAAACAAATTAATAGATTGTGAGCTCCACTGGGGCAGGGACTGATGTGCTTGACTGAAATAATCTCTGTAGAGCACTGTGTAATATGTAAGAGCTATACAGTATACACTGTAAATAACTTTAAATAATTAAAAAAACTAACATATAGTGCACTCCTCAGAGCAAATGGGATAAAATACAAAGTACCAGGCTTATTATGAGAAGTACTCCCTCTCCTGTAACCCTGTCACACAGAGGCACATATGCAGTCACATGTCTCCTGGAACCCTGTCGCACAGAGGCACATATACAGTCACATGTCTCCTGTAACCCTGTCACACAGAGGCACGTATGAAGTCACATGTGTCCTGGAACCCTGTCACACAGAGGCACGTATGAAGTCACATGTGTCCTGGAACCCTGTCGCACAGAGGCACATATACAGTCACATGTCTCCTGTAACCCTGTCACACAGAGGCACATATACAGTCACTTGTCTCCTGGAACCCTGTCACACAGAGGCACATATACAGTCACATGTGTCCTGGAACCCTGTCACACAGAAGCACGTATGAAGTCACATGTGTCCTGGAACCCTGTCACACAGAGGCATGTACACAGTCACATGGGGGTCATTCCGAGTCGATCGCTCGCTAGCAGTTTTTAGCAGCCGTATAAACGCTATGCCGCCGCCCACTGGGAGTGTATTTTAGGTTGTATCGCAGAGCGGCTGGAAAATATTTTTGTGTCTTTTCAGAGTAGCTCAAAACCAACTCGGCGCTTGCGATCACTTCAGACTATTCAGTTCTGGATCTGACTTCACAAACCCGCCCAGCGTTCGCCCAGCCACACCTGCGTTTTTCCTGGCACGCCTGCGTTTTTCCACACACTCCTTGAAAACAGTCAGTTTGCACATATACAGTCACATGTCTTCTGTAACCCTGTCACACCAAATGCAGGTGCCATGGTGCAAAGAAAGTGCCACCACCCAGGCCCTGCATTCTGGGCAGTGGCACCGCTCCACACCCCAAGTTGTGGCCTGATAACATTTCTAGCCATTAGGGGTTAACATGCCGCAGGTGACACTTCTGTACAAGTGCTTGTCATTCATTTACATGTAGATTTTATGACCTACTCCATAGAAAACAATTGTACCTATCCAGAGTCGGACTGACGCATGGAGGGCCCACCGGGGGAATGCAGAAGTAAAGGCCCATGCTTAGGGATGTGGCCAGCTGCCACAGAGGTGTGGCTAACATGGTATGGGCCCGATGATAAATATATATAGTAAATACTGCTAGTGCATGCATGATAATGTACCAGATTACTAACTGCAATAATATGTATGATGTACAATTCAAGTGCACAGTCGGGACCTGATCAGTCCAACCCTGTACCTATCTTGCCAGCTATAAAACAGCCATTTCAGCGTTGACTTTAACATCCGTCTTATGTGACAGCTACGGTACTCCCACACGTGGCAGAAAAGTGCGATCAGGAATTTACCTACCATGTCAGATGCCCACACACAGTTTTGATGATCAGTTAGACATGGGCTTCCATCTCCACATGTGGGGGCTCATTTATCAACCGTTATATAACACACAAGGATGTGCAGCCAGTTGCATTGAGATCTTATGGGAAAGCGGACAAATTCCACATGGATCCAATCTGATTACATTGTCCTGTATAATTGTATTTAAATATTCATGGTCAACACAAGCAAAGCCCACCATATCAGGTTGTTGTTTTTTGTAACTATCCCCCGACTTTTTAAATTTCCTGATTGACCAATGTCACCTACCTACTTACCCATCTAGGCATCAGGGATATTAAGGATAAGCATTTGGGGTGCAGTCACTAATTTAGGTTATGCACAGTGGGTCAGGTCAGCCCGTGCTGCTTTCCAAACAGTTCTCCAACTGTACAGCATGTTACTCTATGGCCTAAAAAATGTTGAGGTATCTCTGTGCGCTAATGTGATGCAGCTCGAGAAATATATTGGATATGGAATCACAACAGTTCCAAACAAGACAATATGCAAAAAACAAAAAACAAATATTGGGCTCAAGCGCTCACAAATAAATATACACTTCCCTTAATTTCTTAAATGTGATGCATCTGGAGATTTTTCCTTCCAATTTTCCACAGGATATTCTCATACATGTAAAAGAAAAACAAACATACACCAAGATCCTCGTGTATTACTTCCAGATAATATTGGAGATCACTCTCTACTACTTCCTTTAAGGAGATATAATTATATCGGGGAGATCCCCCTTCCAAAACACTTACACAAATGTGAAGCAAATATCATGTAAAAATGGTGCTAATAAACCACTCATTGAAAATTCCCATAGGACAGTTTCAGTGTGTTGGGGGAAATCCCCCCTTCCAAAGAACACTTACACAAGTGTGAAAGTAACGTGCATATAGGAACAGAACCTCCTGTGGATGGTCACTCCGTCACCAAAACAGAAAAATATCGGGGTTGCCCCCTAACCTAAATGACTCACAATGGTAGATATATCATATGCATGTAAGGTGGGTCTTTCTTATCCACTCCTTATGTACAGCCACGCACTTTTTCTCAAAAAGAAGATATAGCGGAGAAGATGTTGAAGTATAAAAGATTCTTTTAATAACAAACAGACATCAAAATAAAAGCAGTGGTTCTCATACCCTGGAAGGCTAGGTGGAAATTGATGTTAAACAGAAAAAACGGGGCCCCGTTAATCTGATCTCCTCCAAGTCTCCCACGGGTAAATCCTTCGAATGCAGGCCTCCCCACCAACGCGTTTCGACCCGTACCAGGGTCTTTGTCAAGGTGTTACTCTAGGGGCCTAATTCAAGGTTGCTTGCAAAACAACATTTTGCTCTAATGGGCAAAACCATGTGCAGTGCAGGGAGGGCAGGTATAACATGTGCAGAGAATTAGATTTGTGTGGGGTGTGTTCAAACTGAAATCTAAATTGCAGTGTAAAAATAAAGCAGCCAGTTTTTACCCTGCACAGAAACAAAATAACCCACCCAAATCTAACTCTCTCTGCACATGTTATATCTACCTCACCTGGAGTGCACATGGGTGGTCATTCCAAGTTGATCGCTAGCTGCATTCTTACGCTGTGCAGTGATGAGGCAAAAAAAAGGCACTTCTGCGCATGTGTATGCGGCGCAATGCGCACGCGCGACGTACTATTACAACAAACGATGTAGTTTCACACAAGGTCTAGCGAAGCTTTTCAGTCGCACTGGTTGCCGTAGAGTGATTGACATGAAGTTGGCATTTCGGGGTGTCAACTGACCGTTTTCAGGGAGTGTTCGAAAAAACTCAGGCGTGGCTGGGTGAACGCAGGGCGTGTTTGTGACGTCAAAACAGGAACTGAATAGTCTGAAGTGATCGTAGGTTTTGAGCTACTCAGAAACTGCACAAAAAAAACTTTGTAGCCACTCTGCGATCCTTTCATTCGCGCTTCTGCTAAGCTAAAATACACTCCCAGTGGGCGGCGGCATAGCGTTTGCACGGCTGCTAAAAACTGCTAGCGAGCGAACAACTCGGAATGATCACCATAGTTTTACCCATTAGAGGAAAATGTTGCTTTGCGATCAACCTTGAATTAGGCCCTATATAGAGTATATGCTATTGTAGATGGATTGTTTATCCCATTCTATTTTAAAAGCTCATACCTGAAAGGACAAATATTCCAGATGTCCAGTTCCACAAATACCTACTAATTCTTTAAATAAAAACAAAAATCTTTGACATGGGGAAACAATAGAGGATTTGGTGACAAGGCTCAGGCAGCTAAATAAAAACTATTGACATTTTATGTTGTTTAAAGTATTGTTCTAATTCTAATGCATTACAGTTTGTATACTGTTTGGGAAATTACGTGCTCAATAGCAACCACCCACATTGTATTGATCAGCGCTACATAGCTTTCATCCCTTTCAGACCTCCAGGGGGCCCTTTGTATTGAGAACAGTGGAGTGTGTGCGTTTCAAGAAAAAAGCAAATAGGGTCATAATCTGTGCAGAGAAAAACATTAACAGGGCACATCATGAACATACATATTCCAGTGTTACACAAATTGCATTATCTTGAATGATATTACTGTATACTGTATCTTGGTATGTCGTAGATGACATCATAGTATATTTGCAACAAGTATGGCTACTGTAGTGACCTCAGTTGAACTATTTGTCCTAACTTGATAGATGGAGAATGCAGGTTTTGGGTCATGACTTATTCAGTGTCCCCCAATGTTCTGCTATCTGTGATGCTTTCATCCCCCCCCAAAAAAACAAGGCAATCTGATACTTCCACAAGATAAGAACATTATAAATTGTAAGACTGATTTGTTAAATAAAGGAAGCATTTAAGTTGTATACTGTAAAACTGAGATGACTGACCTAAAAACAGTGGGTGCTCCATAGGGGCTTCTTGACTGTGAGCACAGAGACTTGTATCTTCAAGTTCAGAGGACCTTGGATCACTTAGGTGGGTGGACTCGGAGTATACTGGCTAAATGGGGGGCTTGCATTTTCTTGACACCTGACAGTCTAAAAAAAAATGTTATGACCACAATAATGTTATCATGTGTAAGAAACTTGAGCAGATGCTGAGAGAGCCTCTTTGGAAAGTGTAATAGCTCCTCTCTATAAAGGCTAGGGTAGACTCAGGTTTATACCAGAAGAAAGACGAATGGTAGAAGCACCTGGGAACTCTCCTGATTAAATCAGGGGATAGGCTGGTGAGGATTAGCTCCATTCTGATGTTACTCCTTCTTTATCATCATTATCATCGTCATCATCATTATCATATCTGTGCCTTCACCCATGAACTATATTATTTCCTGTACCCAACTCACTCACTGACCCACACAAGTAAAAACTCACCTCCAACCTCCAAATCGTCCTCTCACCACTCACCCTACTACTTCCTATGGCTCCTGGCAACATATCACCCAACCCTGGGCTCTACACAGTCCATACTATCTACTTATGCTTCATGTTTCACCCAAACTTATCCCATCCACCTCATACTATCAATCCCTCTAACCTTATCCACATCTCTACACACTATCCTCCCTCCGCTTTTCATGCATGCTGGAGAACAAGATCTGTTTGTAACATCCATCAATGATCTATTCATTTCCAAATTCCTCAACCTCCATGCCATTAGAGAAGTGTGACAGCTCCCCTGACACTATGTCCCCTGCTGCTCCCTCCCTCCTGCTTTCCCAATGCTGTACCTTCTGTGTCATTCCCCCTGAATCCTCCCTCTCCTCTTCCTTCAAAGTCCACCCCACCTGTCTATTCTCTCAGCTTCACCTTCACTTTGCTTTACCTCCCTGTGTCATCTATGGGGGTCATTCCGAGTTGTTCGCTCGCAAGCTGCTTTTAGCAGCTTTGCACACGCTAAGCCGCCGCCTACTGGGAGTGAATCTTAGCATATCAAAATTGCGAACGAAAGATTAGCAGAATTGCGAATAGACACTTCTTAGCAGTTTCTGAGTAGCTTCAAACTTACTCGGCATCTGCCATCAGTTCAGTGCTTGTCGTTCCTGGTTTGACGTCACAAACACACCCAGCGTTCGCCAAGACACTCCCCCGTTTCTCTAGCCACTCCCGCGTTTTTCCCGGAAACGGTAGCGTTTTTTCGCACACTCCCATAAAACGGCCTGTTTCCGCCCAGAAACACCCACTTCCTGTCAATCACACTCCGATCACCAGAACGAAGAAAAAACCTCGTAATGCCGTGAGTAAAATACCTAACTGCATAGCAAATTTACTTGGCGCAGTCGCACTGCGGACATTGCGCATGCGCATTAGCGACTAATCGCTCCGTTGCGAGAAAAAAATACAGAGCGAACAACTCGGAATGACCCCCTATGCCACCAGCTTCCTAATAAACCGCATTTATCTGTAGTAGCCACTAAATCCCATACAGCACTATGTGCTCACCGGTACTCGGTAGTCCCCCAGGACTTATGTGCTATAGAACAGGTTCATATGGTGCATTCAAAGAAGATATTGGAGGCTAAGGGTTATATTTACTAAAGGACAATTTTTAAAATTGATTTAAATCGACTATAAATCAATCAGAACCAATCTAAATCGATGTTATGTTTCAGGAGCTAAAAAAAAAATCACATTAATTAACAGACAATTTTGATCAAATTAAAACCAATAAAAATCGACTTTTTAGTAAATATACCCCCTGTAGTGGAATGGAATGAAAATTTTCTGTGATATTATTGAACTCTGACCTTCAAGTTGTGGGATGTTATAGCCTGGGATTGGCTGAATCACCGGGTACGGGTCGTTGGGTCGACTCAACTTAGGTCGACAGTCATTAGGTCGACCACTGAAGGTCAACATGGGCATTAGGTTGACATGCACTAGGTCGACATGGGCATTAGGTTGACATGTACTAGGTCGACAGGTGAAAAGGTCGACATGAGTTTTTGGACTGTTTTTGGTGTTGTTTTCTTCGTAAAGTGACGGGGAACCCCAATTAGTGCACCATGTCCCCTCGCATGCTTCGGGCAAGGTTACCGTTCCAATCGTAGTCCACGTGGATCGTCAAGTATGGAAAAATCCCAAAAATGGAAAAATTTTGAAAAACTCATGTCGGCCTTTTGACCTGTCGACCTAGTGCATGTCGCCCTAATTACCATGTCGACCTATTGACTATGTCAACCTAATGCATGTCGACCTTCAGTGGTCGACCTAATGTCCGTCGACCTAAGATGTGTCGACCTAACGACCGTATCCCGAATCACCAACATGCCAGCAGTGTACGGTGGGATTTGAAGACACATATCACCAGCATTCCATCATGTTTACGACGACTTTTAAAAACTAAATAAATGAAAGGAAAAATGTATAGTGGGCTCCCCTTTATATGTATAACCAGCACCAGCACATCTGTTTAGCCCTGTAATGGAATAATCGGCAAAGACAAAGAGTGTGGTATTCCCCTGATTTTCTATTACCAGAACGTATCCGCCACCGCCATAGTACTAACCCAACCTAATCCACTCAGCACAGGGCTGGTGTCCCAAGGGATGTGGGACCTGTAAAAATAAATTAAAAAAATCCTCAGTTGAGTTGACTTAGTCATTGTAATGATATAATAGTTCTAACTGCTCAAGATTTGGAGTCCCCTTGAGTAAAGAAATGATGATCCCAATTACTTGCAATTCACAGTCTGGAGTCCATGGTCTGAGCTAAACTTTCCAACTTTCTTATAGTTTCTGAACGTTTTATGGTCACCAGTAAACTGATCAGGGAGATGCACTTTAGGTTATAGGACCCCAGAAGCACTCTGTATATTTCCTCCTGAGCAGTAACCCTAATGGATGATTCCTTTTCCAACTAGTTAAGAACCAATAACTGGTCAGGGCAAGTATCCATAAAATATCTCCTATAATGCAATGTATGTCATCAACTTCCTAACAAATTTATAGAACTGAGAGCACGATTCAGAGGTGGTGGCTAATGCAGTAATAGCTGCGACCGACTGCAGCTCTGATCCACCGCAGGGCACAAATAGCCGCACTATCGGGCGTACATCGGCCAAACCTTAAGAACAACCCTACGGTGGTTCACAATGCATGACGGTACGTGGCCTCCAGTGTCAGTGGAACTGTAACTTTCAAAGCAGTCCCTGACACCAACACGCCCACTGACACACTCACTGACATGCCTGCTGATGAAAGCCACCCCCCAGTCACCGCCCAGGGAAGTCTACCGGAAAAGCATAGATCTCCATGCAATTCTGATCTGCGTACCCCAGTGGTAATCATCAGGACACATTCGCAGTGCATCTCGGACACATGCGAAGACTCAAAACATTGAACGCTTCTGAATCAGGACCTGAACCGAAATCACCTATAGCAGTGCCTATTTTCCATAAATGTCTATGGGCTCATCTGCAATTACTATTATTATTACTACCTATTATTTAGCACCTCATTACATAGCGACCCAGAGTTTACATTCTAGAGGTTTGATTAAAGACTAGTGCTTGCAAAGATTATATTGGAACATAAGGGTCAGAGATGAATGTATGGCGGTATCACGTGTGCTCTCACACTGCCCATGCTCTGGAACTGAGAACATGTCAGCACAATATTGGGGGTGCAGAGCAGTAGCGGCATTTCTACACGGGGTTCTCACACAGGCAAAGCTCAGTGAGGGAATGTTGACACAACTGTGGGCTATTCAGAGCTGTACGTAAGTAGAGATACTCCTTTTTCAAGGGGTATCTTTTGTACCTAGAGCAGAGTCGGTGCAAGTGCCCCTGATGGTGATTAGCAGCACACCAGAGTTACACATATAGACAGTCGCATTGCAAGATGCTCACAACCCTTTGTACGGTTGAGTGTACAAAATGTATCATTCCTGCATTAATAGCACAAGTCTAAGAAGAGGGTGTGGGGCCAAAATTATTTTTTGTAAGGTATCTTGCTCATGTTAGGATGCTAACTTGTAGTCTAGAGATATTGGTGTACTGCTATACAACTGTGAGCATGACTGACTGTAGTAGGGAGGACTCACCAGAGGCCCTGGCTTTCCTGGGTATGCAGGCCACGCTTGTGTTCTTCAGTTTTAAGAGGGACTATCACACCAAAATGGTCTCCTTCTGAGGGAATGAGGTGGACTGAACCTGCGGATGCCATTGAAAACATCTGCAAGTGCCACAGTGCCAGTTGTTGACTACCCATGCTCTATTATATGGGTCTGTAATAAAAGATAAACTGAAAACTGCCACAGACATCCCATACCTTCCAAGATTTGTCCAGCAAAATCAAGACAACATAAATATGGCGATCACCAGACTACACAAGATCCACCTCAATCTGCCACTCACACTCACATTCTGACCAACCACAACTACTTTACTTTCTTCGTGTAAAACCCCATTCATCAATAAGCCCTGCCTCTTTCAAAGTCCACAAATCAGAACAGTATTTCCAAAAATGTCAGTTCAAAATGATCATTTAGCCATTTTTAGCTAGGATCTAATTTTATTGCTATTATTGTTTTCATTATAGTAGCTTTGGGAATATGCCTCCCAGTCCCAACAATCCTGATTTTGACAGGATAGTCAAATCGGTCCATCAGTTTGGAGGTATGTCCCATTCCCTGTAGCTCTGTTACTTATCAGTGATATGCATAGCTGCCACTGGTGCACAGAGCAGTGACAGTGTGAATGATAGGGGCCGGAGTTGGTAAGTAAGGGGCATATCACCTCTGAGACACAGGCATAATATGGCCATGCCCCCGATTCAATCCTCTATCTTAAATGTTGGAAGGTTTGTAGTAGTATTATTGTTGGTCATAATGATATAATATATGATACAATGCTATATTTGTAATACTACATCACAGCGTCAGAACATGCTCTCCCTGTGTCTCCCGCCAGCTCTAAGAAAAGCAGAGTGGAGGCCTCCCCCGAGCCAGTACATGCATAATGACCAGTGACAGTGATACGGCAGCTCCCAATCGCATACGGCGATCTTAGCCATGCCTCTCAACATTACAATTTCAGCAATCATTACACATCCACAAAAAAACAACACTGAGGTGGATTAAATTGTTGGGCAGTGTATATTCTGCAACATTCCCAGCTGACTGTTAGCATGGATTCAGTTGAGGATATTTGGAAGGTATGGGAGGTGTGGGTAGTGTGCTGTGCAATATTTATTGGGTTTAAAAAAAAAAAAAAAAAGGGAGACTAGAGCATAATGAGCATGCACTCTAAAGCAGTGCACTTCCTAATACTCGGCAATACTTGACATACCTCCCAACATTTCAGGACATGGCCACACCCCCTTCTGATATGAGGTTGCAACAGCCTTACTCATTGCCATGTTCCCCAGGATCATATCTCTCACTCCTGTAGCATTAGGCAGCATACATCTCTCCATTTCTGCCAGAACCTGTTTTCCATCCCTCTCTGCTGTGCAGAACACCTGTGAGCATTGTAGGCCTGCCTAAACTGGTACAGAAGGGAGGTAAGTCCATAGCAATAGGCTATGGCCCCTTCTATCACAAGTGAAAACATGGAAATAAAGAGTAAGGAGGCACCCCCGGAAAATGTGTGCCCCTTTAAACATGGAAGTAACCTGGAGAGTGTTTTGCTGGTACAGAAGGGTTAATGGACGTACCGGAGTCCGTTAACATGTCCTGTCCTGACAAAGTGGTGAGAGACGATTGGACATAGAGAGAGAGAGAGAGAGCAAGTGGAACCTTGTGGAAAGAAGAGGGAGGAGTTGGAGAGAAGGCACTGAAGGAGCTGGACATGTTGTGAGGAGCAGAGCTGAACAGAGTAAACCAGGTGGTCACGCAGGGCAGTGGAGAGCAGCGCTGCAGAGCTAGAGCAGCGGGGTGCTTCCATAAGTGCAGAGAACTGGGAGAGTGTGCGCGAGATGTCACAGCTGGAGACCAGACACCTCCAGGCCTATGCAGTGGTGCAGATGCCGCGTCCATCTTGAGAAGCTGAAAACCGCTGAAACAGGTCCAGAAAGAAATTGGCATAACTTGTAAGGTTCAGAGTGAGTAAACAAAGACTGTTTGTACTGCATACGGGCAAGTGCTAGACCCAATTGTCCATTTGTCACACACATATTACTCACGACCACATGGAGGGAAGGTGTGCTACCAAGCCCTTAATAGAACATCTCACAAAATAGCCCCTGCTTGAACACAGTTACAGGAAAGAGACATTACTTGTAAGAGAAACTTGAGAGAGACATTGAGTTGCTTAAAGGAGTATAGACTGAAATATTTGTTCAAGGAATATTGATTTGCTTTAAGGAGTAAATACTGAGTTATTTGTTCAAGGAATAATTACTACAGAGAAATTTGCATTGTTAGTGATTATAAGATACCTTCGCTACATCCTTTTTGCAAGTGGCATTTCTGCTAAATAAAACTCATGATTAATATTGCTTCACAAGTGCCGTTACCCCCATTGCAATACTGTGGCACTGTAGGATCTCCATCCCTTGTGCAACAAGAACAGTTACCTCACAACCCCATTGCATCACTGTGGCACTGTCGAATCTAAGAGCTCCAATGTATACTTGTCTGTGAAGATTAAGACATTCTTATCAGGGATAGCTACAAAAGTAGTGATTGCAGCAGTATTCTTAATCATTTCCTTCATTGTCTTCATTATTGTCTTATTTTCTTGGAATATGCATGTATCTGTGATTAGATTGATTGAACCACTGAATTATTGAATGTTCCAGTGCGTTGTGAGCTGCAGTCAAATGTGATTTTCTTGTTTTCTTTAATCCACTATTATTATTATTGCAATTGTCCAATTTTGCAGAATAACTACTTTCCATCTGTAATCCAGTTCTTTGCAGCTCAATAAAAGAAATGTCCTGTTGGAATTGCTGTCAGTACATTACTGTTTCTCTTACGTCCTAGAGGATGCTGGGGACTCCGTAAGGACCATGGGGATAGATGGGCTCCGCAGGAGACATGGGCACTTTAAGAAAGAACTTTAGGTATGGGTGTGCACTGGCTCCTCCCTCTATGCCCCTCCTCCAGACCTCAGTTAGAGAAACTGTGCCCAGAGGAGACGGACAGTACGAGGAAAGGATTTTTGTTAATCCAGAGCTCAGTTTATTACTGTGCCCAGAGGAGACTGGGTGCATTACAGGGAGCTCTCCTGAGTTTCCTGAAAATAAAGTATATTTGTTAGGTTTTTTATTTTCAGGGAGCCTGCTGGCAACAGACTCCCTGCATCGAGGGACTGAGGAGAGAGAAACAGACTTACTTTAATGTTAGGCTCTGTTTCTTAGGCTACTGGACACCATTAGCTCCAGAGGGATCGGTACGCAGGTCTCACCCTCGCCATCCATCCCAGAGCCGCAAGATAGAAGCCGGGTGAGTATGAGAAGGAAGAAGACTTCAGAGGCGGCAGAAGACTTCAGATCTTCATAGAGGTAACGCACAGCGGTAATGCTGTGCGCCATTGCTCCCACACAGCTCACACACGGCAGTCACTGTAAGGGTGCAGGGCGCAGGGGGGGCGCCCTGGGCAGCAATATAAACCTCATTTTCTGGCAAAAGTACATATATACAGCTAGGCACTGTATATAAAAGAGCCCCCGCCAGTTTTTTCAATATTTGAGCGGGACCGAAGCCCGCCGATGAGGGGGCGGAGCTTGTTGCTCAGCACTCACCAGCGCCATTTTCTCCACAGCACAGCGCTGAGAGGAAGCTCCCCGGACTCTCCCCTGCTTATCCACGGTGAAAGAGGGTTTTAAAGAATGGGGGGGGGGCACATAATTTGGCGCAAAATACAGATTACAGTGCTTTCTGGGTAAACATATTGTGTGTTTTTTCCTGGGTCATTGGCGCTGGGTGTATGCTGGCATACTCTCTCTCTGTCTCGCCAAAGGGCCTTGTGGGGGAACTGTCTTCAGATAAGAGGATTCCCTGTGTGTGTGGTGTGTCGGTACGCGTGTGTCGGCATGTCTGAAGTAGAAGGCTCTCCTAGGGAGGAGGTGGAGCAAATGAGTGTGGTGTCTCCGTCGACAACGCCGACACCTGACTGGATGGATATGTGGAATGTTTTAAGTGCTAATGTGAATTTATTGCACAAAAGACTGGACAAAGCTGAAGCTAGGGAACAGGAAGGGAGTCAACCCCTGCCTGTCCCTATGTCGCAGGGACCTTCGGGGTCTCAAAAGCGCCCACTATCCCAAATAGTAGACACTGATACCGACACGGATTCTGACTCCAGTGTCGACTACGATAATGCAAAATTACAGCCAAAATTGGCTAAAAGTATTTGATATATGATTATTGCAATAAAGGATGTACTGCATATCACAGAGGAACCCCCTGTCCCTGACACAAGGGTACACATGTTTAAGGGAAAGAAAGCTGAGTTAACCTTTCCCCCCTCTCATGAGCTGAACGAGTTGTGTGAAAAAGCGTGGGAATCTCCAGACAAGAAACTGCAGATTCCCAAATGGATTCTTATGGCGTATCCTTTCCCAGCAAAGGACAGGATTCGGTGGGAATCCTCCCCTTGGGTGGACAAAGCGTTGACACGCTTATCCAAAAAGGTAGCGCTGCCATCCTAAAGTACGGCTACCCTTAGGGATCCTGCTGATCGCAAGCAGGATGGTACCTTGAAGTCCATTTACACACATTCTGGTACCTTGCTCAGACCGGCGTTAGCGTCGGCTTGGGTTTGTAGCAGCGTAGACAGATACCTTATCGACTGAAACTGATACCCTGGATAAGGATACCATTTTATTGACCCTAGGACATTTTAAAGATGCTGTCTTATACATGAGAGATGCTCAAAGAGACATTGGTCTACTGGGTTCTAGAGTCAACGCTATGTCGATTTCTGCTAGACGAGTCCTATGGACCCGGCAATGGACAGGTGATGCCGACTCAAAGAGGCATATGGAGGTTTTACCTTACAAGGGTGAGGAACTGTTTGGGGACGGTCTCTCGGACCTGGTCTCCACAGCTACGGCAGGTAAATTAAATTATTTGCCTTATATTCCCTCACAACCTAAGAAAGCGCCACATTATCAAATGCAGTCCTTTCGGTCACAGAGAAACAAGAGAGTACGATGTGCGTCCTTTCTTGCCAGAAGGTAAGGGCAGAGGGAAAAAGCTGCAAAACACAGCTAGTTCCCAGGAACAGAAGTCCTCCCCGGCCTCTACTAAATCCACCGCATGACGCTGGGGCTCCGCTAAGGCAGTCCGCCCCAGTGGGGGCACGTCTTCGACTTTTCAGCCACATCTGGGTTCACTCACAGGTGGATCCCTGGGCAATATAAATTGTTTCTCAGGGTTACAAGCTGGAATTCGAAGAGGTGCCTCCTCGCCGGTTATTTAAATCGGCCTTACCGGCTTCTCCCCCAGAAAAGGAGATAGTGTTAAATGCAATTCACAAATTGTATCTTCAACAGGTGGTGGTAAAAGTTCCCCTACTTCAACAAGGGAGGGGATATTACTCAACCCTGTTTGTAGTCCCGAAACCGGACGGTTCGGTCAGACCCATTTTAAATTTAAAATCCCTGAACCTATACTTGAAAAGGTTCAAGTTCAAGATGGAATCGCTCAGAGCGGTCATCGCCAGCCTGGAAGGAGATTTGCGGTACAGGATTGTCATTACCAATTTCAGACGTTGCCGTTTGGGCTTTCCACGGCCCCGAGGATTTTCACCAAGGTAATGGCAGAAATGATGGTGCTCCTGCGCAAGCAAGGTGTCACAATTATCCCGTACTTGGACGATCTCCTCATAAAAGCGAGATCACGAGAGCAGTTGCTGAACAGCGTGTCACTTTTACTGAAGGTGTTACAGCAACACGGCTGGATTCTCAATATCCCGAAGTCGCAGTCGGTTCCTACGACTCGTCTGACCTTCTTAGGCATGATTCTGGATACGGACCAGAAAAGGGTTTATCTTCCGATAGAAAAGGCCCAGGAACTCATGACTCTGGTCAGGAACCTATTGAAGCCAAAACAAGTGTCAGTGCATCACTGCACTCGGGTCCTGGGGAAGATGGTGGCATCTTACGAGGCCATTTCCTTCTGCAGGTTCCATGCGAGGACTTTCCAATGGGACATACTGGACAAGTGGTCCGGGTAACATCTACAGATTCATCAGTTGATCACCCTGTCCCCCAGGGCCAGGGTATCTCTCCTGTGGTGGCTACAGAGTGCTCACCTTCTAGAGGGTCGCAGGTTCGGCATTCAGGACTGGATTCTGGTAACCACGGACGCGAGCCTCCGAGGTTGGGGAGCAGTCACACAGGGAAGAAACTTCCAAGGTCTTTGGTCAAGTCAAGAGACTTGTCTTCACAACAACGTCCTGGAGCTGAGGGCCATATACAACGCCCTTCGTCAAGCGGAGACATTGCTTCGCGACCTACCGGTTCTGATCCAGTCAGACAACATCACCGCAGTGGCTTGTGTAAACCACCAAGGCGGCACAAGGAGCAGAGTGGCAATGGCGGAAGCCACCAGGATTCTTTGCTGGGCGGAAAATCATGTAAGCGCACTGTCAGCAGTGTTCATTCCGGGAGTGGACAACTGGGAAGCAGACTTCCTCAGCAGACACGACCTGCTTCCAGGAGAGTGCGGACTTCATCAGGAAGTCTTCGCACAGATTGCAAGTCAGTGGGGACTGCCACAGATAGACATGATGGCGTCCCGCCTCAACAAAAAGCTACAGAGGTATTGCGCCAGGTCAAGAGACCCTCAGGCAGTGGCTGTGGACGCCCTAGTGACACTGTGGGTTTTCCAGTCGGTCTATGTGTTTCCTCCTCTTCCTCTCATCCCAAAGGTGTTGAGAATAATAAGAAAAAGAGGAGTGCAGACAATTCTCATTGTTCCGGATTGGCCGTGAAGGGCCTGGTATCCGGATCTGCAGGAGATGCTCACAGAAGATCCATGGCCTCTTCCTCTAAGACAGGACCTTTTGCAACAGGGACCCTGTCTGTTCCAAGACTTACCGCGGCTGCGTTTGACGGCATGGCGGTTGAACGCCGGATCCTAGCGGAAAAGGGCATTCCGGATGAGGTCATTCCTACTCTGATAAAGGCTAGGAAGGACGTGACAGCAAAACATTATCACCGTATATGGCGAAAGTATGTTTCTTGGTGTGAGGCCAGGAATGCTCCTACGGAAGAATTCCATCTGGGCCGTTTCCTTCACTTCCTACAAACTGTCGTGAATTTGGGCCTAAAATTAGGCTCCATTAAGGTTCAGATTTCGGCCTTATCCATTTTCTTTCAGAAGGAATTAGCTTCTCTCCCAGAAGCACAGACTTTTGTGAAGGGAGTGCTGCATATTCAGCCTCCTTTTGTACCTCCGGTGGCGCCTTGGGACCTTAACGTGGTGTTGAGTTTCCTTAAGTCGCTCTGGTTTGAACCACTTAAAACAGTGGAGTTAAAATATCTCACTTGGAAGGTGGTCATGTTGTTAGCCTTGGCTTCGGCTAGGCGAGTGTCGGAATTGGCGGCTTTGTCTCACAAAAGCCCCTATCTGGTTTTCCATATGGATAGAGCGGAATTGCAGACCCGTCCTCAATTTTTGCCGAAGGTGCAGAGGCAGAACTCTGGGAGGCAACGGAGTCATCTGCCGCCGGGCTCCTGCTCTGAAGGGGGGCACCTCTCCTCCCATTCTGTGACACCATTGAATTAAGTTAATTGATAGCTGCCGCTGTCTTTTCAG
The DNA here is from genome assembly GCF_028390025.1 of Pseudophryne corroboree. Classification (NCBI taxonomy): domain Eukaryota; kingdom Metazoa; phylum Chordata; class Amphibia; order Anura; family Myobatrachidae; genus Pseudophryne; species Pseudophryne corroboree. Next base: position 777,057,988 of record NC_086449.1, on the reverse strand, counting down.
TGGCCGACTTCCTCACTGGTCCCTGCACCTTACAAATCACACCCTCTTTATTATACACATTTTACAAGGGTCACACCCAGGATTAGAAACCACAATCTATTACACTGGAAGCAGACACCTTACTGATGAAGCCGTTTGCTCCTGTATAGGAAATATGAGAATTTTAACTATATGAAGATACTTCTCTGACAATTACACGTAACTTCATATAGTTAGAATTCTCATGCTTCCTCTACAGGAGCAAATAGCTCCATCAGTAAAGTGTCTGCTGTCAGTGTAACAGGTCATGGCTTCTAATCCTGGGTATGACTGCTAAGAAATGTTTGATTTAAAATAAAAGACAATTGAATGTATAAATACAGTATATAATTTTTTTCAGAACACTCCATATACACACACACATACACACAAACACACACACACACACACACACACACACACACACACACACACACACACGTATTTATATATATATATATATACACAAGTCCCATGGCGGACAATAAGGCACTCCAGAGGCTTGATACAAAAAACAGATTGTATTGACAAGAGCGACATTTCGGGGCAGAGCCCCTTCCTCAAGGCATACCAATACATACATATATTTATCTTAATAGAGGAAATAGGGGGGCACCAATATTAATCTTGCCTCCGGGCGACTGTGACGAACTTACGCCACTGCGAAGGTGGTGTCATCTTTTCATATGAACCAACCTATTGTGGTGCCTGTGGCTACGCGAGACTTGGAGGATTCCGAGTCCCTTGATGTGGTCAGGGCTTTGAAAATTTACGTGGCCAGAGCGGCTAGGGTCAGAAAAACAGAAGCACTGTTTGTCCTGTATGCAGCCAACAAGGTTGGTGCTCCTGCTTCAAAACAGACTATTGCTCGCTGGATCTGTAACATGATTCAGCAGGCTTATTCTACGGCTGGATTGCCGTTACCAAAATCGGTTAAGGCCCATTCCACTAGGAAGGTGGGCTCTTCTTGGGCGGCTGCCCGAGGTGTCTCGGCATTACAACTGTGTCGAGCTGCTACTTGGTCGGGGTCAAACACCTTTGCAAAGTTCTATAAGTTTGATACCCTGGCTGAGGAGGACCTCATGTTTGCTCAATCGGTGCTGCAGAGTCATCCGCACTCTCCCGCCCTTTTGGGAGCTTTGGTATAATCCCCATGGTCCTTACGGAGTCCCCAGCATCCTCTAGGACGTAAGAGAAGATAAGATTTTAGACCTACCGGTAAATCTTTTTCTCGTAGTCCGTAGAGGATGCTGGGCGCCCATCCCAAGTGTGGACTACTTCTGCAAGACTTGTATATAGTTTTGCTTACATAAGGGTTATGTTATAGTTTTCATCGGTATCAGACTGATGCTGTGTTGTTTTCATACTGTTAACTGGTTAGTATATCACAAGTTATACGGTGTGAATGGTGTGGGCTGGTATGAATCTTGCCCTTGGATTAACAAAAATCCTTTCCTCGTACTGTCCGTCTCCTCTGGGCACAGTTTCTATAACTGAGGTCTGGAGGAGGGGCATAGAGGGAGGAGCTAGTGCACACCCATACCCAAGGTTCTTTCTTAAAGTGCCCATGTCTCCTGCGGAGCCCGTCTATCCCCATGGTCCTTACGGAGTCCCCAGCATCCTCTACGGACTACGAGAAAAAGATTTACCGGTAGGTTTAAAATCTTATTTTTGTATCAATCTATCATACCTCTCTGAGCAAGGTATAATGAACAAGGTATGAGGAAAAACATCTTAGGGAAAGGGTCTGTCATATAGCCACCAACACACCTGTGATACCTCTCCCAACCACTTAGACACGCCTGCGGACCCAGGGTGTTACAGACCCTGCTTGTGAGAGAGCTTAAAACCTACAATAATTGCTGCTGACATATTTATAAATGGAGTATGCAGTGTTGAACTGGGGCATGAAGGGCATACCAGGAGAATGCAGTGACAGGGCCCCATGCTTAAATGGTGCGGCCAGTTACCACTGGGAGTGTAGCTAGTATTCACAGAGGCTTGGCTAGCAGTCAAAGACCATGTAATTGACCCCATAATATAGTAAAAATGTATAATATGAGCGCACAGTCTGGAACCTGACATTAAAGAAAGTAGTGATACCCACCGGGGATTTCCCCTGTGCTCCAATGGGCCAGTCCAACCCTGTTTAAATGTACACATTTGCTTAAATAGCAAACTATTGGTAATTTGTAGCAACACTGGAGCATGGCTCCGAGCTACCATGTGCTGACCCTGTTCCCTAAGAACGTCATCATATCACTCCAAGGGGGTGAGACTAAAGGCACAATAAAATAGAGACCTGCTCATAGCATCCTGAGGACGGCCCGGGCATCTCTACTGGCTTCAGTGTTCCGTTCCAGGAGGCCTGCAAGCCAAATGCATGTGCCATGGGACAGTGGTGGTGCCAATCTTAGAGTCCTGCGCCCTGTCTGATGGCACACTCCTTGTTGTGGCCCTGATTTGTATTATTACATTTAATGTTAATAATAATCATCATCATCATCATCATCATCATCATCATCATCACAATAATACAAAGAAGCATTTGCTGGGTGGTACTGATAGGCTGCTCTTGACTTGGCCAGTAAAGTGTAATAAATGAGTCATACAAATTGGCAGTACCAGGTGGCTCAGTGGTTAGCATTGATGACTTGGATTTCATACTAACGACGTTGTTTCTTCTCCTGGCCACGCCCTAAAATGCTCCTAGTGTCTGTATGTTAGGGAATACCGCTGATTGCAAGCTCCCCACGACAGGAAGTGATACAGTATGAATTAACATTAAAGGATACTGTAGCACCGCATAATCTCTTGGTGTACTTTAATTGGTGTATTGTATTTGCTGATCTTGATGGTATTTACAAAATTAATATTTAATGATGATACAATATGATGTCACAATAACATTAGCCTTTTAATGCGACCGGGCTCATCCTCATTTTTTTAAATATTGGCTAAGATCGACTTGTATAACAGCTCCCCCTTGTGGTGGCCATTGGTTATTGTGCCACTAACACGTTTTAAAATAATTTATTTTTTTCATTTGCCTTGCATCCTGTACCTCTTACAGGGATAAATAACTACATAAATATATACAATCACACTGCAAATAGTCATAAATTGTGAGTGAAGAAAAAATTCTTGTTAACATTTTAAGTTATACAAAATAGATAAATGTTAGTTGTGTTTTTTTACATAAAATAAGCTACTGGAAATTACAACAGTAATTTTAATGAACGGCTCATTGGCTAAATGTGCGCCAGGACAGGTCTGTCCCGGCACTGTAAAATAAATGAATAGTGCAAAAATGTAAAAATGATGCCCCATGAAAAAGCAGTGATTTCTTAATAACATTTTAAGGCAAGTGTATATGGTGGCAGCCAGGTTGGCACAGCAGTAGCCGGGTAGGGCACATGGCTTGAATTAGGGAGCGGTACATGGGCTTGGTGGGGGCATGGCTGCATTATTGCATCACCGTGGCCACCAGGGGCGTTTCTAGAGAGGAGGAGGCCCATGTGAAGGCTCCGTCTGGGCCACCTCCTCTCCAGCTGGTAGCGCTATATTTATAGGCAATAGGGTCACTAGGGGACCCTAGCACTGTCCCAGAGTCTACAGAGCATGCGCAGATCACTAAGAAAATGGCGCCGCTGCCATTTTCCCAGTGATTTTCCCACTGTGCATGCGCGAAATGCCGGGAAAATGGTCCTGCTGCCATTTTCCTAGTGATTTCTGCATCGCTGTTGCTGTGGCGCGAGACTCCAGAGGGTAAGTACTAAAATTAATGGGTGCAGGCTGTGCACACACTGCATGCATTATAAATTCACCAGCGGAGGCCACACCCCACACTGTACAGTGCGCAATTCAGCATGAATCGCATCATCGACTTCCGCTCGTACGTGGGCAGCTGGGCTTCTGGCCGGCACTGTTCTGGGTGGCTGGGAGCACCACCTGATTTTTGGGAGCCTCCCAGCCATTCTGGGAGAGTACGCAGGTATGCAATAGAGCCTTACATGGCAGAAGCGCGGGATCTAAAGGGGGTATACTCTTCCAATTAAAATGTAAGCTTGATCATCTCATGATCAGAGCTCTCCTACCCATTGGTTCATCATATGTAACAGGGGTAGGCAACCTGTAGCATTCCAGCTGTTGTGGTACTACACATACCAGCATGCCCTGATGCAGTTTTGCTGTTAGGGCATTATAAAACTGTGGTAGAGCTTGCTGGGATGTGTAGTACCATGTAGGAGCGTATCTACCCATTGGCCAGGATGGCACTTGCCAGGGGTGCCAGCCGAGCAGGGGGCGCCGCCCGATGGTGCCACTCTCAGCCAATGGGTGGAATCCCTTAAGCCGTAGTATCTGGCAATACCTGCTGTGCCGAGCTCCCTGTGCATTGCCTGGGATGGAGGGCGGAGGATCGCACAGCAGGCAGGAGCTGGCGCCGGTGTCCGGCACCGCAATGCACTATAGGGAAGAAACTGAAAATAAACTACAACTCCCAGCAACCCTTGCTGTTGGGAGCTCCCGGCGGCAAGAGATGCTGGGAGCTGTAGTTTTCCCCCCCAGTTTTTTCACGTAGTTTGGTGCGGTGCCGGACACCGGCGCCAGCTCCTGCCTTCTGAGCGATCCTCAGCCCTCCATCCCAGGCAGCTCACCACAGCAGGTATTGCCAGACACTACGGCTATCTGCTGGGGTGCTGGGAGTGGGGGAGACTACTACTATGTGCTAAGGGTGGACTACAGCTATGTGCTGGGAGGGGGATGGGGACTATGGCTATGTGCTTGGGGAGGTGAGGGGCTATGTGCAGGGAGGGGGACTATGGCTATCTATGCTGGCAGGGAACTATTGTTATGTGATGGGAGGAGGGTGGGGACTACTGTATGACTGTGTTGGGAGAGGTGGAGACTACAGCTATGCTTGGGGAGGTGGGGGCTATGGCTATTTACTGGGAGGGGAGTATGGCTATGTGCTGGGAGGGGGATGGGGACTATGTCTATATGAGTGTGGGGGCAGAGCCGGCCTTAGGCATAGGCAAACTAGGCAATTGTCTAGGGCATCTGGAATGCCTAGGGGCACAAGCAGCTTCTGCTGATTAAAATGATATGCGGCATGCCTATATTCTGTGTGCAGCATTTCGTATGCAGATACAGCCACAGTCGCACACAGTATATAGGCATGCTGCATATCATTTTAATCAGCAGAAGCTGCTTGTGCATCCTAGCCACATAGCAATGCAAATAATACGTATTTTCATAAAAAATAGGCACCAGACGTTAGCAGAGCTGCCAGTTGATTCACGCCAGGAACTATATGTGTCATTATTTGTATAAGGGCATTAATAATGTGTAACATATGTGTAAGGGGCACTATGTGTGTCATTATGTGTATAAGGACATTAACAATGTGCGGCATATGTGTAAGGGAAATTATGTGTTTAAGGACATTAATAATGTGCGGCATATGAGTAAGGGACATTATGTGTATAAGGGCATTAATAAGGGTTGGCATAATGTGTAAGGTGCACTATGTTTATAAGGACATTAATAATGTGTGTCATATGTGTAAGAGGCATTACTGTGTGGTATTATGTGTATAAATGCATTACCAATGTGTGGCATTATGTGTATAAGGTGCTCTACTGTGTGGCGTAACATATAGAAAGGGCACTACTGTGTGGTCTAATGTGAATAAAGAGCAATATGGTGTGGTGTAATGTGACTAAGGAACAATATGGTGTGGTGTAATGAGAAAAGAGCAATATGGTGTGGTGTAATGTGATAAGGAGCAATTTAGTATGATGTTATGTGAATGAGGGGCACTACTGTGAGAAGTAACGTATATAAGGTAAATTGGTACTACTATGTGATGTAATGTGAATAAGGGACACTATCGTATGATAAATTGTGAATAAAGTTGCACTACTGTGAGGCATAATTTGAATTGGGGGTACAATTGTGTGGCCATGCCCCTTGCCAGCAAAAACACATAGCTTTTTGGGCTGTGCGCCGAATGTGCACACTGTTCTTATTTAAATTACAGGGGGTAGGAAAACAAAAAAAGGACTGCTATGGGTGGGGGGTGATGGTGCTGGGAAAGGGGTGCAGGGTCAGAGATGGTGGTGCTAAGGGGCACCAGACAAAATCTTGCCTAGGGCATCATATTGGTTAGGGCCGGCTCTGTGTGGGGGCTTATCTGGCACTGTGGGGTCATATGTGTGTCTGGCACCGTGGGGGCATATCTAGCACCGTGGGGGCATTATCTGGCACTATGAGGGCATATCTGGCACCATGGGGGCAAGTGTATCTGGCAATATGGGGGCATATCTGGCAACGTGGGGGCATATCTGGCACTGTGGGGACATATGTGTATCTGGCACTGTGGGGACATATCTAGCACTGTAGGGGCATAGATGTCCCTGTGGGGGCATATCTAGCAACATGGGGGCATATCTGGCACTGTGGGGGCATATCTGTATCTGGCACTGTGGGGGTATATGTGTATCTGGCACTGTGGGGGCATATGTGTTTCTGGCACTATTGGGGGCATATGTGTATCTGGCACTACTGGGGGCATATGTGTATCTGGCACTGCACTATTTGGGTCATATGAGTATTGTGCCCCCATTTTCATTTGCCATGCCCTATGTGGCATGTGGCCACACCCATTTTTTGGCATGCGTGCACCACTGAGTAGTGCGCTGTACTGCACTTCTTTGCGCTACTATTTAATTATACTACCTGGCCTTGGGTAGCATTGCCTCCTCAGCCAGGCCAGGTACTGCTGATGTCTCCTCAGTGTTATAAGAATTACTGTGTGGGCATAATGTGTAAAGGGAACTGCTACTGTGTGGGCATTATGTGTATAAGGGTTACTACTCTGTAGCATAATTTGAATTGGGGAAACTATTGTATGGTCATGCCCCTTTCCCATAAGATCATGTCCCTCTTAAGCACATGCAACTTCCCTATTTCAAATATGGGGGGCGCCAGTCCCTTACTTTGCCAGGGGCGCTCTGACCCTTAGATACACCCCTGGTTCCATGGCAGTTGGAATGCCACAGGTTGCCTACCTCTAATATATGATGGGTGTGAATTAAAATATTAACAGTGTATAGATAGTCAATAGGTTGACACCAGATAGTCGACATTCAGTAGGTTGACAGGGTCAAAAGGTCAACAAAGTCAAAAGGTTGACAGATAAATGGCCGACATGGACTTAGGTCAACATTGCAAAGCCAAATCCTAATCTTCCCTATCTGAAGCCTAGCCCTAACCCTCCCCCTGGGACCTAACCCTCCCCTTCTGTAGCCTAGCCCTAACCCTCCCCCTGGGGCCTAACCATAACCCCCCCCCCTTCAGCAGCCTAGCCCTAACCCTCCCCTGGGGCCTAACCCTAACCCTCCCCTTCTGTAGCCTAGCCCTAACCCTCCTCCTGGGGCCTAACCCTAACCCTCCCTTTCTGTAGCCTAGCCCTAGCCCTCCCCATGGGGTCTAACCATAACCCTCCCCTTCAGCAGTCTAGCCCTAACCCTCCCCTGGGGCCTAACCCTAACCCTCCCTTTATGTAGCCTAGCCATAACCCTCCCCCTGGGGCCTAACCATAACCCTCCCCTTCAGCAGCCTAGCCCTAACCCTCCCCTGGGACCTAACCCTAACCCTCCCCTTCTGTAGCCTAGCCCTAACCCTACCCATGGGGTCTAACCATAACCCTGCCCTTCAGCAGCCTAGCCCTAACCCTCCCTCTGGGGCCTAACCCTAACCCTCCCCTTATGTAGCTTAGCCCTAACCCTCCCCATGGGGTCTAACCATAACCCTCCACTTCAGTAGCCTAGCCCTAACCCTCCCTCGGGGCCTAACCCTAACCCTCCCCTTCTGTATCCTAGCCCTAACCCTCCCCATGGGGCCTAACCATAACCCTCCCCTTCTGTAGCCTAGCCCTAACCCTCCCCATGGGGCCTAACCATAACCCTCCCCTTCAGCAGCCTAGACCTAACCCTCCCCCTGGGGCCTAACCCTAACCCTCCCTTCTGTAGCCTAGCCCTAACCCTCCCCATGGGGCCTAACCCTAACCCTCCCCTTCTGTAGCCTAGCCCTAACCCTCCCCATGGGGCCTAACCATAACCCTCCCCTTCTGTAGCCTAGCCCTAACCCTCCCCATGGGGCCTAACCATAACCATCCCCTTCAGCAGCCTAGACCTAACCCTCCCCCTGGGGCCTAACCATAACCCTCCCTTCTGTAGCCTAGCCCTAACCCTCCTCATGGGGTCTAACCCTAACCCTCCCCTTCTGTAGCCTAGCCCTAAACCTCCCCATGGGGCCTAACCATAACCCTCCCCTTCTGTAGCCTAGCCCTAACCCTCCCCCTGGGGCCTAACCATAACCATCCCCTTCAGCAGCCTAGACCTAACCCTCCCCCTGGGGCCTAACCCTAACCCTCCCCTTCTGTAGCCTAGCCCTAACCCTCCCCAAGGGGCCTAACCATAACCCTCCCCTTCAGTAGCCTAGCCCTAACCCTCCCCTGGGGCCTAACCCTAACCCTCCCCTTCTGTAGCCTAGCCTTAACCTTCCCCCTGGGGCCTAACCTTAACCCTCCCCTTCTGTAGCCTAGCCCTAACCCTGGGGCCTAACCCTCCCCTTCTGTAGCCTAACCCTAACCCTCTTCCTGGGGCCTAACCCTAACCCTCCCCTTCTCCAAGGAGAACCATGAGTATTCAATTTTATTGCTGCCTGTCCTGTTTCTTTGCCATATTTCCAGGAGCCTGTCACTGGCATAGCTGTTGTTCCTTGCACATTGCCATATTATGAGGGGAGTCACTGGAGTACATTCCAGATTTGACATTGGTTTGTTGCATGCTTGAATAACCTGCCTTCACTGTACTACACTACTGGGAAAAGTGATGTGCACCTGAAATTTTTCGGGTTTTGTGTTTTGGTTTTGGGTTCGGTTCCGTGGCCGTGTTTTGGGTTCGAACGCGTTTTGGCGGGATCCGGATTGAAAGTCGACAGTAAATAGGTCGACAATGTCTAGGTCGACCACTATTGGTCGACAGTAACTAGGTCGACAGGGTCAAAAGGTCGACAGGGTCAAAAGGTCGACATGTTCTAGATCGACAGGCCTTTTGACCTGTCGATCTAGAACATGTCGACCTTTTGACCTAGTTACTGTCGACCAATAGTGGTCGACCTAAACATTGTCGACCTAGTTACTGTCGACTTTCAATACCACACCCGTTTTGGCAAAACCTCACCGAATTTTTTTTGTCGGATTCGGGTGTGTTTTGGATTCGGGTGTTTTTTTCAAAAAACCCTAAAAAACAGCTTAAATCATAGAATTTGGGGGTCATTTTGATCCCATAGTATTATTAACCTCAATAACCATAATTTCCACTCATTTTCAGTCTATTCTGAACACCTCACACCTCACAATATTATTTTTAGTCCTGGATGGTTAAGCTAAGCGACACAAGTGGCCGACACAAACACCCGGCCCATCTAGGAGTGGCACTGCAGTGTCAGGCAGGATGGCCCTTCAAAAAAATAGTCCCCAAACAGCACATGATGCAAAGAAAAAAAGAGGCGCAAAGAGGTAGCTGTGTGACGACTAAGCTAAGCGACCCTAGTGGCCGACACAAACACCTGGCCCATCTAGGAGTGGCACTGCAGTGTCATACAGGATGGCACTTAAAAAAATACTCCCCAAACAGCACATGATGCAAAGAAAAAAAGAGCTGCACCAAAGTCGTTGTGTGACTAAGCTAAGCGACCCAAGTGGCCGACACAAACACCTGGCCCATCTAGGAGTGTCACTGCAGTGTCACGCAGGATGGCCCTTCCAAAAAATACTCCCCAAGCAGCACATGACGCAAAGAAAAAAAGAGGCGCAATGAGGTAGCTGTGTGACGACTAAGCTAAGCGACCCTAGTGGCCGACACAAACACCTGGCCCATCTAGGAGTGTCACTGCAGTGTCACGCAGGATGGCCCTTCCAAAAAATACTCCCCAAGCAGCACATGACGCAAAGAAAAAAAGAGGCGCAATGAGGTAGCTGTGTGACGACTAAGCTAAGCGACCCTAGTGGCCGACACAAACACCTGGCCCATCTAGGAGTGGCACTGCAGTGTCACGCAGGATGGCCCTTCCAAAAAATACTCCCCAAACAGCACATGACGCAAAGAAAAAAAGAGGCGCAATGAGGTAGCTGTGTGACGACTAAGCTAAGCGACCCAAGTGGCCGACACAAACACCTGGCCCATCTAGGAGTGGCACTGCAGTGTCACGCAGGATGGCCCTTCCAAAAAATACTCCCCAAACAGCACATGACGCAAAGAAAAAAAGAGGCGCAATGAGGTAGCTGTGTGACGACTAAGCTAAGCGACCCTAGTGGCCGACACAAACACCTGGCCCATCTAGGAGTGGCACTGCAGTGTCAGACAGGATGGCACTTAAAAAAATACTCCCCAAACAGCACATGACGCAAAGAAAAATGAAAGAAAAAAGAGGTGCAAGATGGAATTGTCCTTGGGCCCTCCCACCCACCCTTATGTTGTAAAAACAGGACATGCACACTTTAACGAACCCATCATTTCAGCGACAGGGTCTGCCACACGACTGTGACTGAAATGACTGGTTGGTTTGGGCCCCCACCAAAAAAGAAGCAATCAATCTCTCCTTGCACAAACTGGCTCTACAGAGGCAAGATGTCCACCTCATCATCATCGTCCGATTCATCACCCCTTTCACTGTGTACATCCCCCTCCTCACAGATTATTAATTCGTCCCCACTGGAATCCACCATCTCAGGTCCCCGTGTACTTTCTGGAGGCAATTGCTGCTGGTGAATGTCTCCATGGAGGAATTGATTATAATTCATTTTAATGAACATCATCTTCTCCACATTTTCTGGAAATAACCTCGTACGCCGATTGCTGACAAGGTGAGCGGCGCCACTAAACACTCTTTCAGAGTACACACTGGAGGGAGGGCAACTTAGGTAGAATAAAGCCAGTTTGTGCAAGGGCCTCCAAATTGCCTCTTTTTCCTGCCAGTATACGTACGGACTGTCTAACGTGCCTACTTGGATGCGGTCACTCATATAATCCTCCACCATTTTTTCAATGGTGAGAGAATCATATGCAGTGACAGTAGACGACATGTCAGTAATCGTTGGCAGGTCCTTCAGGCCGGACCAGATGTCAGCATCAGCAGTCGCTCCAGACAGCCCTGCATCACCGCCAGCGGGTGGGCTCGGAATTCGTAGCCTTTTCCTCGCACCCCCAGTTGCGGGAGAATGTGAAGGAGGAGATGTTGACGGGTCGCGTTCCGCTTGACTTGACAATCTTCTCACCAGCAGTTCTTTGAACCTCTGCAGACTTGTGTCTGCTGGAAAGAGAGATCCAACATAGGTTTTAAATCTAGGATCGAGCACGGTGGCCAAAATGTAGTGCTCTGATTTCAACAGATTGACCACCCGTGAATCCTGGTTAAGCGAATGAAGGGCTCCATCCACAAGTCCCACATGCCTAGCGGAATCGCTCCCTTTTAGCTCCTCCTTCAATGCCTCCAGCTTCTTCTGCAAAAGCCTGATGAGGGGAATGACCTGACTCAGGCTGGCAGTGTCTGAACTGACTTCACGTGTGGCAAGTTCAAAAGGTTGCAGAACCTTGCACAACGTTGAAATCATTCTCCACTGCGCTTGAGGCAGGTGCATTCCACCTCCTTTGCCTATATCGTGGCCAGATGTATAGGCTTCAATGGCCTTTTGCTGCTCCTCCATCCTCTGAAGCATATAGAGGGTTGAATTCCACCTCGTTACCACCTCTTGCTTCAGATGATGGCAGGGCAGGTTCAGGTGTTTTTGGTGGTGCTCCAGTCTTCTGTACGCGGTGCCTGTACGCCGAAAGTGGCCCGCAATTCTTCTGGCCACCGACAGCATCTCTTGCACGCCCCTGTCGTTTTTTAAATAATTCTGCACCACCAAATTCAAGGTATGTGCAAAACATGGGACGTGCTGGAATTTGCCCAGATGTAATGCACGCACAATATTGCTGGCGTTGTCCGATGCCACAAATCCCCAGGAGAGTCCAATTGGGGTAAGCCATTCTGCGATGATCTTCCTCAGTTGCCGTAAGAGGTTTTCAGCTGTGTGCGTATTCCGGAAAGCGGTGATACAAAGCGTAGTCTGCCTAGGAACGAGTTGGCGTTTGCGAGATGCTGCTAATGGTGCCGCCGCTGCTGTTCTTGCAGCGGGAGGGAATACATCTACCCAGTGGGCTGTCACAGTCATGTAGTCCTGAGTCTGCCCTGCTCCACTTGTCCACATGTCCGTGGTTAAGTGGACATTGGGTACAACTGCATTTTTTAGGACACTGGTGAGTCTTTTTCTGACGTCCGTGTACATTCTTGGTATCGCCTGCCTAGAGAAGTGGAACCCGGGTGCCTGACTTAAACAAACCACCTCACCATCAGAATCCTCCTTGTCAATTTCCTCCCAAGCGCCAACAACACCCATATCCTCATCCTGGTGTACTTCAACAGTGACATCTTCAATTTGACTATCAGGAACTGGACTGCGGGTGCTCCTTCCAGCACTTGCAGGGGGCGTGCAAATGGTGGAAGGCGCAAGCTCTTCCCGTCCAGTGTTGGGAAGGTCAGGCATCGCAACCGACACAATTGGACTCTCCTTTGGGATTTGGGATTTCGAAGAACGCACAGTTCTTTGCTGTGCTTTTGCCGCAAGTCTTTTCTTTTTTCTAGCGAGAGGATGAGTGCTTCCATCCTCATGTGAAGCTGAACCACTAGCCATGAACATAGGCCAGGGCCTCAGCCGTTCCTTGCCACTCCGTGTCGTAAATGGCATATTGGCAAGTTTACGCTTCTCCTCAGACGCTTTCAATTTAGATTTTTGGGTCATTTTTTTACTGATCTTTTGTGTTTTGGATTTTACATGCTCTGTACTATGACATTGGGCATCGGCCTTGGCAGACGACGTTGATGGCATTTCATCGTCTCGGCCATGACTAGTGGCAGCAGCTTCAGCACGAGGTGGAAGTGGATCTTGATCTTTCCCTATTTTTTTAACCTCCACATTTTTGTTCTCCATATTTTAATCCGCACAACTAAAAGCCACCACAGGTATACAATGTAGATGGATGGATATTATAGTATTATATTACTTATGGAGGACGAGTGCACTGACGACACAGAGGTAGGTACAGCCGTGGCCTACCGTACTGCTTATATATATAATATACTGTATATAACGGACCTGGTGGACACTGTCAGCAGACTGCTAAACTAGTATGAAGAAGAAAAAAAAACACCACAGGTAGGTAGGTATACAATACAATGTAGATGGATGGATAGTAAGTATAGTATTATATTACTTATGGACGACGAGTGCACTGACGACACAGAGGTAGGTACAGCCGTGGCCTACCGTACTGCTTATATATATAATATACTGTATATAACGGACCTGGTGGACACTGTCAGCAGACTGCTAAACTAGTATGAAGAAGAAAAAAAAAACACCACAGGTAGGTAGGTATATAATACAATGTAGATGGATGGATAGTAAGTATAGTATTATATTACTTATGGATGACGAGTGCACTGACGACACAGAGGTAGGTACAGCCGTGGCCTACCGTACTGCTTATATATATAATATACTGTATATAACGGACCTGGTGGACACTGTCAGCAGACTGCTAAACTAGTATGAAGAAAAAAAAACACACCACAGGTAGGTATACAATAATGTAGATGGATGGATAGTAAGTATAGTATTATATTACTTATGGACGACGAGTGCACTGACGACACAGAGGTAGGTACAGCCGTGGCCTACCGTACTGCTTATATATAATATACTGTATATAACGGACCTGGTGGACACTGTCAGCAGACTGCTAAACTAGTATGAAGGGAAAAAAAACCACCACAGGTAGGTAGGTATACAATACAATGTAGATGGATGGATAGTATAGTATTATATTACTTATGGACGAAGAGTGCACTGACGACACAGAGGTAGGTACAGCCGTGGCCTACCGTACTGCTTATATATATAATATACTGTATATAACGGACCTGGTGGACACTGTCAGCAGACTGCTAAACTAGTATGAAGAAAAAAAAAAACACCACAGGTAGGTATACAATAATGTAGATGGATGGATAGTAAGTATAGTATTATATTACTTATGGACGACGAGTGCACTGACGACACAGAGGTAGGTACAGCCGTGGCCTACCGTACTGCTTATATATATAATATACTGTATATAACGGACCTGGTGGACACTGTCAGCAGACTGCTAAACTAGTATGAAGAAGAAAAAAAAACACCACAGGAGTGTTTTTCAGGCAGACAAACGTATACTGGACTGGTGGTCACTGTCAGCAAACTGTGCACTGTACTCCTGCTATAACTGCTCCCCAGTCCCCACAATTAGGCAGTGTGAGCAGTGCACTCAGCACAGATATATCATGCAGCAGTGCAGCACACTGAGCACAGATATGGTGGAGCGTTTTTTTTAAGGCAGAGAAACAAAGGATTAAACTAACTCACTGGTGGTAAACCCTGCACTGTATTCCCTAACAGCTGCTCCCCGTCCCCAATCCTCCCCACATAACTAAGTCACTCAGTTTACTCTGTTCTTTTCTAATATAACGGAGAGGACGCCAGCCACGTCCTCTCCCTATCAATCTCAATGCACGTGTGAAAATGGCGGCGACGCACGGCTCCTTATATAGAATCCGAATCTCGCGAGAATCCGACAGCGGGATGATGACGTTCGGGCGCGCTCGGGTTAACCGAGCAAGGCGGGAGGAGCCGAGTCGCTCGGACCCGTGTAAAAAAAAGGTGAAGTTCGGGCGGGTCGGATCCCGAGGATCCGAACCCGCTCATCACTAACTGGGACTACACCGCCCTCACTTATGTCTGATAGATAGATAGATAGATAGATAGATAGATAGATAGATAGATAGATAGATAGATAGATAGATAGCAGGGCAGTTTCCATATATGTTCCTCCATTGCTTCTCTAGATCAGGCATTACCAACCTCGGTCCTCAAGGCACACTAACAGGGCAGGTTTTAATGATATCCAGGCTTCAGCACAGATGGTTAAATCAAAATTACAGAAGTACTAATTAAGTCACCTGTTTTTAAGCATGAATATCACTAAAACCTGGACTGTTAGTGTGCCTTGAGGGCCGAGGTTGGGAATTGCTGCTCTAGATATTTGTTCATTTCCATGGAGGGAAGGTGATCTTTTTGTAATTTGGTACTGAAGACAGGGAGAGAGCACTTGTATGGGTATAGCAGCCTGTAGAAATTCTGGGGGTCATTCAGAGTTGTTCGCTCGTTATATTTTTCTCGCAACGGAGCGATTAGTCGCTAATGCGCATGCGCAATGTCCGCAGTGCGACTGCGCCAAGTAAATTTGCTATACAGTTAGGTATTTTACTCACGGCATTACGAGGTTTTTTCTTCGTTCTGGTGATCGTAATGTGATTGACAGGAAGTGGGTGTTTCTGGGCGGAAACTGGCCGTTTTATGGGTGTGTGCGAAAAAACGCTACCGTTTCTGGAAAAACGCGGGAGTGGCTGGAGAAACGGAGGAGTGTCTGGCCGAACGCTGGGAGTGTTTGTGACGTCAAACCAGGAACGAAACTGACTGAACTGATCGCAGTTGCCGAGTAAGTCTGGAGCTACTCAGAAACTGCTAAGAAGTGTCTATTCGCAATTTTGCTAATCTTTCGTTTGCAATTTTGATAATCTAATATTCACTCCCAGTAGGCAGCGGCTAAGCGTGTGCAAAGCTGCTAAAAGCAGCTTGCGAGCGAACAACTCGGAATGAGGGCCTATAAGCCTTGAGCTTTTTAGGGACAACTACTGCCCTCATGTGGTGATTTTTGGAAATAACAGATCAGAATACTCTGAGTTCACTGTAGTACATACTGTAGCAGCATAACTCCAAACATGACCCTCTCCAGGAGGGACAGAAAGCTCTGCTTCTGGGCTTCTCTTAATATATGATTAGCATCACCTGTGTTGAAACACCTTTCTTATCCATTAATCTGTTTAAAACAGGTGCCAGCAATCATACATTAAGAGGAAAGTCCAGGAGCAGTGCATTTTGTCTCTCCTGGAGAGGGTCATGTTGGGTCATACTTGCCTACTCTCCCGGAATGGCCAGGAGGCTCCCGAAAATCGGGTGACCCTCCCGGCCCCTCGGAAGGGCAGGCAAGTCTCCCGATTTCGGGGGTCCCCCCCTGCCCAGCCGCCCACTTAGAGAGTAAAGTGGGTGGTCCGGGCAGGCGATGACGCGATCACGTCATCATAGCCACGCCCCCTGCTGGACAATACCTGTAATAGTGGCATTACACAGCGGGGGGCGTGGCTTACATGACGCGTCCTGCCGCCACGCCCCCGTTCCGCCTCCGCCACCCGTCTGCACTGCTCGTCGGAGCCCGCCCCCCTGCTGAGCCGACCTGGCTGCTCTCTCCCGGAGAGAGCAGCCAAAAAGTCGTCAAGTATGTGTTGGGTGGTATGCACTTGCAGGAATGTATCTAGGGGTCCAAGCGCCCCTGGCAAAGTAAGGGGCTGCTGCCCATCTCCTATTTGAAATAGGGAAGGCATGCTGAAAAAAGGGAGTGCTCTTGTGGGGAACAGGCGTGCCCACACAATAGTACCCTCAATTCAAATTACACCACACAGTAGTCCCTTTATTCACTACTGGCTCCGGTGACAGTTCCTACACAGTGACAGGTGCTGGGTGCTTCACATAATGTCACAGTGCGGCACCCTGCTCCTGCCACTGAAGAGGAGTCTGCATTTTGGTGTCACCCCTCGGCGGGTGACAACTGGGTGTGGGCTGCACCCCAAGCACCCCCATTGTGACACCACTGCATAACACCACACACTATTGTCCCTTATCCACATTACATCACACAGTAGTACCCCTTATACATGTTATGCCACACACTAGAGTCCCTTATTAAAGTTATGCTACACAGTAGTAGCAGTGATACACATTATGCAACACAGTAGTGCCACTTGCACATTATGCCACACAGCAGTAGTACCCCTTACACATTATGCACATACAGTAGTAGTACCCCTTACACATTATGCCCACACAATAGTAGTGCTCCTTACACATTATGCCCACACAGTAGGAGTGCTCCTTACACATTATGTCCACAGTAGTAGTGCCTCATACACATTACACCAACAGTAGTAGTGCCCCTTACACATTATGCCCATACAGTAGTAGTACCCCTTACACATTATGCCCATACAGTAGTAGTACCCCTTCCACATTATGCCCCCACAGTAGGAGTGCTCCTTACACATTATGTCCACAGTAGTAGTGCCTCATACACATTACACCAACAGTAGTAGTACCCCTTACACATTATGCCCACACAATAGTAGTGCCCCTTACACATTATGCCCATACAGTAGTAGTACCCCTTACACATTATGCCCACACAGTAGGAGTGCTCCTTGCACATTATGTCCACAGTAGTAGTGCCTCATACACATTACACCAACAGTAGTAGTGCCCCTTACACATTATGCCCATACAGTAGTAGTACCCCTTACACATTATGCCCATACAGTAGTAGTACCACTTACACATTATGACACACAGTAGTAGTGCCCCTTACACATTATGCCCATACAGTAGGAGTGCTCCTTACACATTATGTCCACAGTAGTAGTGCCTCATACACATTACACCAACAGTAGTAGTGCCCCTTACACATTATGCCCATACAGTAGTAGTACCCCTTACACATTATGCCCATACAGTAGTAGTACCACTTACACATTATGCCACACAGTAGTAGTGTCCCTTACACATTATGCCCATACAGTAGTAGTACCCCTTACACATTATGCCCACACAATAGTAGTGCCCCTTACACATTATGCCCCCACAGTAGGAATGTTTCTTACACATTATGTCCACAGTAGTAGTGCCTCATACACATTACACCAACAGTAGTAGTGCCCCTTACACATTATGCCCACACAGCTGTAGTGCCTCGCCCCTACACATTATGCCTACATAGTAGTAATGCCCCTTGCATATTACACTCACACAGTAGTAGGGCCCTTTACACATTGTGCCCACACAGCTGTAGTGCCCCTTACACATAGGCATAATGCAGGGTTGGTGCAGTCATTTTGAGCAATAAATTCCATGAGATATATATTCCACCCACGAAAAGTATCAAGTGAGGCAGCCATGTTGGGCTCACTACGTAGGATTACCCTGGGTGGAACATGTCACACCTAGAACAGATGACACAAAATGGGATGACACACATCACATCTGAGGAGGACTGAAGTCTGTTTTTGGATTCAACACATAGAACATGCTTGACAGGATGACCATGTTGTACAGGACAAAGGTGGGCACATTTATGAAAACACACAGTGCCGTTTCTTGCGGCGGGCAAGCCGTGCAACCGCACGAGGCGCCCGCCGTGGCACTTCCTGAACATTTTCAAACCCCCCTCCCCTCTCCTCCCGAGTGCCCAGCTTGGGGGGTGGGGTTTCGCGGAATGACACATTTGCGTCGTGACGTCACGACGCAATCGCGTCATTCCACGAAACCCCGCCCCCTGAGCTGGGCACTCGGGAGGAGGGAGAAGGGGGAGCCAAGCCGGCCAGCGCTGCGCAGACAAGGGAGAGGCGGCTGAAGAGCGGGAAGAACCGCTTCAAATGTAAGTCAGCCCCTCTCCCTCTCTCTCTCTCCCTCCCCCCCCCACCACCTGCCGCACTGTGTAAAATGGGGACACCTGTCTGCCGAAATGTGTAAAATGGGGATACTTGCCTGCCGGAATGTGTAAAATGGGGGCACGTGCCTGCTGTAATATGTAAAATGGGGACTCTTGCCTGCCGTAATGTGTAAAATGGGGACACTTGCCTGCCGGAATGTGTAAAATGGGGACACTTGCCTGCCGGGATGTGTAAAATGGGGACACTTGCCTGCCGGAATGTGTAAAATGGGGACTCTTGCCTGCCGGAATGTCTAAAATGGGGACACTTGCCTGCCGGAATGTGTAAAATGGGGACTCTTGCCTGTTGTACTGTGTAAAATGGGGACTCTTGCCTGCCGTAATGTGTAAAATGGGGACACTTGCCTGCCGGAATGTGTAAAATGGGGACACTTGCCTGCCGTAGTGTAAAATGGGGACACTTGCCTGCCGGAATGTGTAAAATGGGGACTCTTGCCTGCCGGAATGTGTAAAATGAGGACACTTGCCTTGCCGGAATGTGTAAAATGGGGGCACGTGCCTGCCGTAATGTGTAAAATGGGGACACTTGCCTGTTGTAATGTGTAAAATGGGGACACTTGCCTGCCGTAGTGTAAAATGGGGACACTTGCCTGCCGGAATGTGTAAAATGGGGACACTTGCCTGTTGTAATGTGTAAAATGGGGACACTTGCCTGCCGTAGTGTAAAATGGGGACACTTGCCTGCCGGAATGTGTAAAATGAGGACACTTGCCTTGCCGGAATGTGTAAAATGGGGGCACGTGCCTGCCGTAATGTGTAAAATGGGGACACTTGCCTGTTGTAATGTGTAAAATGGGGACACTTGCCTGCCGTAGTGTAAAATGGGGACACTTGCCTGCCGGAATGTGTAAAATGGGGACACTTGCCTGCCGGAATGTGTAAAATGGGGGCACGTGCCTGCCGCAATGTGTAAAATGGGGACACTTGCCTGCCGTGCTGTGTAAAATGGGGGCACGTGCCTGCCGCAATGTGTAAAATGGGGACACTTTCCTGCCGCAATGTGTAAAATGGGGACACTTTCCTGCCGCAATGTGTAAAATGGGGACACTTGCCTGCCGTACTGTGTAAAATGGGGGCACGTGCCTGCCGCAATGTGTAAAATGGGGACACTTGCCTGTTGTACTGTGTAAAATGGGGACACTTGCCTGTTGTACTGTGTAAAATGGGGACTCTTGCCTGTTGTACTGTGTAAAATGGGGACTCTTGCCTGTTGTACTGTGTAAAATGGGGACACTTGCCTGTTGTACTGTGTAAAATGGGGGCACGTGCCTGTTGTACTGTGTAAAATGGAGACTCTTGCCTGTTGTACTGTGTAAAATGGGGACTCTTGCCTGTTGTACTGTGTAAAATGGGGACTTTTGCCTGTTGTACTGTGTAAAATGGGGACACTTGCCTGTTGTACTGTGTAAAATGGGGACTCTTGCCTGTTGTACTGTGTAAAATGGGGACTTTTGCCTGTTGTACTGTGTAAAATGGGGACACTTGCCTGTTGTACTGTGTAAAATGGGGACACTTTCCTGCTGTAATGTGTAAAATGAGGACTTTTTTGTTTTTTTATCCTGTGGTGGCCGTGATGATGAGATCAGATGAGACCACGCCCATCTTAACAAAGCCACACCCATTTTATTGAGGTCACGCCCCCTTGCCGGGAGCGCGCGGAGTGTATTTTGGCTTAGCAGAAGTGCAAACGCATGTGCGGCCGAGCTCTGCAAAAACAGTTTGTGCAGTTTCTGAGTAGCTCCAGACTTACTCAGCGCTTGCGATCACTTCAGCCTATTTGTGTCCGGATTTTACATCACACACCCGCCCAGCGAACGCTCAGCCACGCCTGTGTTTTTTCAGACACGTCTGCGTTTTTCCAAACACTCCCTGGAAATGCTCAGTTGCCACCCAGTAATGCCCCCTTCCTGTAAATCTTCTTACGGCCGCCAGTGCGAATGAAAGCTTCGCTAGAACCTGTGCATAACCACAAAGGCCTTTGTACCCGTACGTCGCGCGTGCGCATTGCAGAGCATACGCATGCGCAGAAATGCCGATTTTTAGCCTGATCGCTGCCCTGCAAACAATGGCAGCTAGCGATCAACTCGGAATGACCCCCATAGTCAGGATTACTGTTCCCTGCTGAGGAGTCTGGGCACCAAGTAAGGGCACATCTGGTACATGGCACCCTTACTGTGCCAGACCATGATGGCCTCCCCCAGAGTGACCTGCCACCTGCCAAGCAGATGATTATTACATGGATATGTAAACATTGGAGTATAGGTATCTCCCCTGCCCGAATTCCAGGCCTGCCTTCTCACCTGCAACTTCGCTCTCTCTACCTCCCAGTGCAATCTCTCCATCTCAAAGCAAGTGCACTCATGCTGAATGTAGTGCAGGACCCCTGAGACGGTATAATGAGGCATCCAGGCCGGGATCTCACAGCCCTGCTCCGGGGGGATTCCTTGTGACTGGGCGTGGCCTAGTCCCCGGACCTGTGGTCTAGTTGAAGCAGACATCCTAATGTTGGAGATATTTTCCATAGTCAGGGTGGATTATTTTCACCCGTAATAGCTTCTAAAAGACCTTGTTCTCTGAAGCCGCTATGGGGTGTTGGCTCAAGGATCACAGTTACCCACCATCTAAATAAGCACAATCCATCATTTCTACCCACAATGCATGGAAACTTATTCGAAAAAAATCTAAGGATATATTGAGTTTTCCCAAGTTATCAATTGTTATCTAGAGAACTAATATATATGTCTATGGGGGTCATTCCGAGTTGATCGCTCGCTAGCTAGTTTTAGTAGCTGTGCAAACGCTATGCCGCCGCCCAATGGGAAGTGTATTTTAGCTTAGCAGAAGTGCAAACGCATGTGCAGCCGAGGTCTGCAGAAACAGTTTGTGCAGTTTCAGTGTAGCTCTGAACCTACTCAGCGCTTGCGATCACTTCAGCCTATTCGTGTCCGGATTTGACGTCATACACCCGCCCAGCGAGCGCCCAGCCACGCCTGTATTTTTTCAGACACGCCTGCGTTTTTGCAAACACTCCCTGAAAACGGTCAGTTGACACCCAGAAATGCCCCCTTCCTGTCAATCTTCTTGCGGCCGTCAGTGCGACTGAAAACTTCGCTAGAACCTGTGCACAACCACAACGGGTTTTGTACCCGTACGTCGCGCGTGCGCATTGCAGTGCATACGCATGCGCAGAAATGCCGATTTTTAGCCTGATCGCTGCACTGCGAACAACGGCAGCTAGCGATCAACTCAGAATGACCCCCTATGTACTAAGCCTTGGACAGAGATAAAGTGGAGAGAGCTTTGCCGTGTTACAGGCTGGGTTTGAAAAATGACAGGAGCTGTGTGACAGGGGACACAAACAAAATGCTGCGCTTTTTTGTTGTTTAACTGTTCAGTGTACTTTTAATGTTTATACAGTACCATTAATTGTGTTTTTTCATTACTTTTCGATTTTGCTACGCTGTTTGACAATATTTCTCAATTATATGATGAAACATTTATGCTAGTTTTAGCAGGTTGACAAAGGAAAACAAGGAGAGTAGAGGGTGACAGCAGTGTGGAGAACATGTACGATGTAGGGACGTGCAGTCAGGGGAGGCAGGGGAGGCAGTGCCTCCCCTGTCATAATGATTAAAATAATAAAAAGAAGATATTTATAACACAGAGTTTGTGATAAATATCTTCTTTTATTATTTTAACCATTTTTCCTCCTAGAAAATTCCTGCATTTTTGGGTGGGAGGCAGTGGGAGAGGTGCGTACCGCTGCTAACATTAAAGTGTGGGCAGTGGGGGGCAGACAGGGGGCAGGACGAAGCAATGGACTGTAAAAGCCCATTGAAAATGTATGGTGAAGCTGCACCTATACTGGTGCCTCAATGACAGGGGCGTGCATTCATACCACATGAATGCACGCCCCTGTCAGTAACCCAGATGTGATTGGGCCAACGGATCCACTGGATCCGCTGGCCAGCGGGCACATGCTGCTGCACGACGCGGCGGGCATTGTGGCTCCGGGACCCGACGGGGAAAGGGTGGCTGGCGGCAGACCTGGAGCCAAGAGGATCCAGGCCCTGTCAGCCATTCTGCAAAGTTCGGCATCGGAGAGCAACTTCCAATTTAAAAAATGGCGCCTCAGCGTAATATTTGAAATTCAAGATGGCCGCCGCGAGCCAATCACGGCTCGCCTCGCCATTGCCCTGTCCCCTCAATTGGCTTATGTAAGCCAGCGGCGAGGTAGCGGCGGGCAGTCCGACGGCGGGGAGGGAGCAGTCAAGAGCTCCAGAAGACCGAAGACGCCAGAAGCCCTGGGGAGGCGGTGGCCATGTAAAAGAGCTTAAAGGCCGCCGTTCCCCAGGTGAAGATGCCAGAAGTCCTGGAGTGGGGGCAGCCATGCAAAAGAGCTTAAAGGTCGTCTCCCCCAGGTGAAGGTCCAGCACAATAAAATATTAAAACATCAGGTGTTGTTGTTTTTATTTTAATATTTTCTTTACAGACGGACTACAAGTGCCAGCGGGCCTTTAATGTCCGGGCATGCTGGCATTTGTGGTTCTCCAAGTGCCGGCATGCTTGGGCAGGCTTGCTGGGACCTGTAGGCCGACTGTAAAGAACAATATTAGTATGCCATGAACCCCGCACCCACCGCCACCAGGGGTGCGGGGCATAGCATCAGCCCAGTGCTGGTTGTTGCTCAGGAGGAGGGGGGACCCCATTTAAATTTTTGGGGTCCCCACTTCCTGACGAATTCCAACCCTGGGCTGACTGGTTTGGGGGGTGTTTAATGCTATGGCAGGGGGATCCCACACTGAGTGTCTCCCCTGCTATGGCATTATCCCCCCTGGCTGGTTCAGCCTAGTGCTGGTCTTTGTAAAAGAAGGGGAACCCTATGATTTTTTGTTTTTTTTGTTTGTGGGGTCTTGTATTGGTGTGGGGGGGGGGGGGAGGTGGCGCTAGTGCCTCACCAGTCACTGCCCTCACCGCACGTCACTGGTACGATGGTGGGGGCAGGAACACAGCGGCCTCTGCTCTGTCTGTGACAGGGGCATCCACCCCTTGTGTTTTCCTCAGTTTGGCACTCGGGCAGGCAGCTCTCACAGTGGCAGTTACACTGGGTGTGAGCCGCCTTTAATTCACAGACAGCAGTGACTCAGAATAAATGTACAGCTGTCTGTTGTATGTGTCTGTAATCATCAGTGCTGATAGGTGGCAGGATTCCTCTATCAGTCCAGCACACACAAGGTTAGCCCAACCTACCTAGGGTAAGGGGCTGGCCCCATAGGCAGTAGGGCCCACCCTGTTCTCTGCACTGTGCCATTCATCTGACATTGCTCAAAATTGTCTGCGGCGGGGCCAGGGGATAACTCATTGCTGGTCTAGGCAGCAGTGGGCCCCTTAGCCCTCAGGGGCCCCAATGCAATGCACCTCAGCCGTATCCCACCTGCACTGTATCCGATCTGCACTGTAATCCACACTGTATCCGCCCTGCTTTGTAACCCGCAGGTAGTGGCGGATACAGACAGGGGCGAAATGGGCGAACGCCCCCCCTACACTGCACTGCTCCGGGAAAAATGGCCGGGGCCGGGTTTTCAGATTTCAGTACTTCTAAATTCTGAATTCCGCCCGCCCCGGCGCCAGCGACGATCACCTGCTGCGAGCAGAGGCTGAGCGGCAGGCAGCAACCACTGACACTGCCGGCCGGGCCGCGGCCCGCCTACTGCCGCTGAGAGTGCGATAGACAGTGTGTGCTGTCAGTCAGCGACGACCTCCCTTCCCCCGTCCCAGCGGCACCTCCTCCTTTGATGCCTCTGCGCAATGACACACACTGTCATGCGCAGTAGGCTTTAGTGGACGCCGAGAAAGCATTCAGGGGCAGGCTGGCGCCATTTTGCAGCAGTGGAGGAGCGGGCACGGACTCCATGGAAAGAGCTAGGCTAAAGCGATTGATTGTGTGTATGCCATGTCTCCTCCCCTCCAAGCTAAAGTGTGTGTGTGTGCCATATCTTCCACCCCCCCCTTCTCCTCCTAGCTAAAGTGTGTGTGCCATGTCTCCCCTCCTAGCTAAAGTGTCTGTGTTCCATGTCTCCCCCCTCCCCTCCTAGCTAAAGTGTCTGTGTGCCATTTCTCCCCCTCTTCTCCTAACGAAAGTGTATGATATGTCCCCCCTCCTAGCTAAAGTGTGTGTTCCACGTCTCCCCCCCTCCTCCTAGCTAAAGTGTGTGTGTTCCACGTCTCCCTCCCCAGCTAAAGTGTATGTGTGCCACGTCTCCCCCCCTCCCCTCCTAGCTAAAGTATCTGTGTGCCATGTCTCCCCCCAATTCTCCTAGCTAAAGTGTGTGTCTGCTCTTGTACTGTCCCAGGCCCCATTGTGTATGTCACCATGCCCCTCCTCCCCCAGTATGTTTGTCACCAAATCCCTCTCCTGGCCTCCGTATTTGTCACTATGTCCCTCAAAGACCCAGTGTGTATGTCACCATGTCCCTCCAAGACAGGGACAGCTCGACGGACATTTGAGTGGAGTGGCGGGACACATGACTGATCTGGCAGAGGACCTCCAGTCTAGAAGCGAATCTCGGACAGTGTGACATGGGACAAAGATCCGCAGGCCCGCAGCTTGGGGTGAGATACTGTTTAAGCCCTTACGCTGCAATACTCGGAGTAAAGAAGGGGGCAGGCTCCCCTGTGTTTTTTTTCCTCGCTGCCCCAGTAAAAGTTAATAAGGGGGTAGGTTTCCCCTTGCCCCCAGTGCCTGCATTATTTTGGCTCATTCAGTGTACTGTAATGTGAATTTCGGCTCATTCTACATGCTATAATGTGAATTTCGGCTCATTCAGTGTGCTATAATGTGAATTTCAGCTCATTCAGTGTGCTATAATGTGAATTTCAGCTCATACAGTGTTCTATAATAGGGATGTGCACTTGAAATTTTTCGGGTTTTGTGTTTTGGTTTTGGGTTCGGTTCCGCGGCCGTGTTTTGGGTTCGACCGCGTTTTGGCAAAACCTCACCGAATTTTTTTTGTCGGATTCGGGTGTGTTTTGGATTCGGGTGTTTTTTTCAAAAAACACTAAAAAACAGCTTAAATCATAGAATTTGGGGGTCATTTTGATCCCAAAGTATTATTAACCTCAAAAACCATAATTTCCACTCATTTTCAGTCTATTCTGAATACCTCACACCTCACAATATTATTTTTAGTCCTAAAATTTGCACCGAGGTCGCTGGATGACTAAGCTAAGCGACCCTAGTGGCCGACACAAACACCTGGCCCATCTAGGAGTGGCACTGCAGTGTCACGCAGGATGGCCCTTCCAAAAAACACTCCCCAAACAGCACATGACGCAAAGAAGAAAAAAAGAGGCGCAATGAGGTAGCTGTGTGAGTAAGCTAAGCGTCCCTAGTGGCCGACACAAACACCTGGCCCATCTAGGAGTGGCACTGCAGTGTCACGCAGGATGGCCCTTCCAAAAAACACTCCCCAAACAGCACATGACGCAAAGAAGAAAAAAAGAGGAGCAATGAGGTAGCTGTGTGAGTAAGCTAAGCGACCCTAGTGGCCGACACAAACACCTGGTCCATCTAGGAGTGGCACTGCAGTGTCACGCAGGATGGCCCTTCCAAAAAACACTCCCCAAACAGCACATGACGCAAAGAAGAAAAAAAGAGGCGCAATGAGGTAGCTGTGTGAGTAAGCTAAGCGACCCTAGTGGCCGACACAAACACCTGGCCCATCCGGGAGTGGCACTGCAGTGTCACGCAGGATGGCCCTTCCAAAAAACACTCACCAAACAGCACATGACGCAAAGAAGAAAAAAAGAGGCGCAATGAGGTAGCTGTGTGAGTAAGATAAGCGACCCTAGTGGCCGACACAAACACCTGGCCCATCTAGGAGTGGCACTGCAGTGTCACGCAGGATGGCCCTTCCAAAAAACACTCCCCAAACAGCACATGACGCAAAGAAGAAAAAAAGAGGCGCAATGAGGTAGCTGTGTAAGTAAGATAAGCGACCCTAGTGGCCGACACAAACACCTGGCCCATCTAGGAGTGGCACTGCAGTGTCACGCAGGATGGCCCTTCCAAAAAACACTCCCCAAACAGCACATGACGCAAATAAAAATGAAAGAAAAAAGAGGTGCAAGATGGAATTGTCCTTGGGCCCTCCCACCCACCCTTATGTTGTATAAACAGGACATGCACACTTTAACCAACCCATCATTTCAGTGACAGGGTCTGCCACACGACTGTGACTGAAATGACGGGTTGGTTTGGACCCCCACCGAAAAAGAAGCAATTAATCTCTCCTTGCACAAACTGGCTCTACAGAGGCAAGATGTCCACCTCATCATCATCCTCCGATATATCACCGTGTACATCCCGCTCCTCACAGATTATCAATTCGTCCCCACTGGAATCCACCATCTCAGCTCCCTGTGTACTTTGTGGAGGCAATTGCTGCTGGTCAATGTCTCCACAGAGGAATTGATTATAATTCATTTTAATGAACATCATCTTCTCCACATTTTCTGGAAGTAACCTCGTACGCAGATTGCTGACAAGGTGAGCGGCGGCACTAAACACTCTTTCGGAGTACACAGTTGTGGGAGGGCAACTTAGGTAGAATAAAGCCAGTTTGTGCAAGGGCCTCCAAATTGCCTCTTTTTCCTGCCAGTATAAGTACGGACTGTCTGACGTGCCTACTTGGATGCGGTCACTCATATAATCCTCCACCATTCTTTCAATGGTGAGAGAATCATATGCAGTGACAGTAGACGACATGTCCGTAATCGTTGTCAGGTCCTTCAGTCCGGACCAGATGTCAGCATCAGCAGTCGCTCCAGACTGCCCTGCATCACCGCCAGCGGGTGGGCTCGGAATTCTGAGCCTTTTCCTCGCACCCCCAGTTGCGGGAGAATGTGAAGGAGGAGATGTTGACAGGTCGCGTTCCGCTTGACTTGACAATTTTGTCACCAGCAGGTCTTTGAACCCCAGCAGACTTGTGTCTGCCGGAAAGAGAGATCCAAGGTAGGTTTTAAATCTAGGATCGAGCACGGTGGCCAAAATGTAGTGCTCTGATTTCAACAGATTGACCACCCGTGAATCCTTGTTAAGCGAATTAAGGGCTCCATCCACAAGTCCCACATGCCTAGCGGAATCGCTCCCTTTTAGCTCCTCCTTCAATGCCTCCAGCTTCTTCTGCAAAAGCCTGATGAGGGGAATGACCTGACTCAGGCTGGCAGTGTCTGAACTGACTTCACGTGTGGCAAGTTCAAAAGGTTGCAGAACCTTGCACAACGTTGAAATCATTCTCCACTGCGCTTGAGACAGGTACATTCCACCTCCTATATCGTGCTCAATTGTATAGGCTTGAATGGCCTTTTGCTGCTCCTCCAACCTCTGAAGCATATAGAGGGTTGAATTCCACCTCGTTACCACTTCTTGCTTCAGATGATGGCAGGGCAGGTTCAGGCGTTTTTGGTGGTGCTCCAGTCTTCTGTACGTGGTGCCTGTACGCCGAAAGTGTCCCGCAATTCTTCTGGCCACCGACAGCATCTCTTGCACGCCCCTGTCGTTTTTAAAAAAATTCTGCACCACCAAATTCAAGGTATGTGCAAAACATGGGACGTGCTGGAATTTGCCCATATTTAATGCACACACAATATTGCTGGCGTTGTCCGATGCCACAAATCCACAGGAGAGTCCAATTGGGGTAAGCCATTCCGCGATGATCTTCCTCAGTTGCCGTAAGAGGTTTTCAGCTGTGTGCGTATTCTGGAAACCGGTGATACAAAGCGTAGCCTGCCTAGGAAAGAGTTGGCGTTTGCGAGATGCTGCTACTGGTGCCGCCGCTGCTGTTCTTGCGGCGGGAGTCCATACATCTACCCAGTGGGCTGTCACAGTCATATAGTCCTGACCCTGCCCTGCTCCACTTGTCCACATGTCCGTGGTTAAGTGGACATCGGGTACAACTGCATTTTTTAGGACACTGGTGAGTCTTTTTCTGACGTCCGTGTACATTCTCGGTATCGCCTGCCTAGAGAAGTGGAACCTAGATGGTATTTGGTAACGGGGGCACACTGCCTCAAGAAATTGTCTAGTTCCCTGTGAACTAACGGCGGATACCGGACGCACGTCTAACACCAACATAGTTGTCAAGGCCTCAGTTATCCGCTTTGCAACAGGATGACTGCTGTGATATTTCATCTTCCTCGCAAAGGACTGTTGGACAGTCAATTGCTTGGTGGAAGTAGTAAAAGTGGGCTTACGACTTCCCCTTTGGGATGACCATCGACTCCCAGCAGCAACAACAGCAGCGCCAGCAGCAGTAGGCGTTACACGCAAGGATGCATCGGAGGAATCCCAGGCAGGAGAGGACTCGTCAGAATTGCCAGTGACATGGCATGCAGGACTATTGGCATTCCTGGGGAAGGAGGAAATTGACACTGAGGGAGTTGGTGGGGTGGTTTGCGTGAGCTTGGTTACAAGAGGAAGGGATTTACTGGTCAGTGGACTGCTTCCGCTGTTGCCCAAAGTTTTTGAACTTGTCACTGACTTATTATGAATGCGCTGCAGGTGACGTATAAGGGAGGATGTTCCGAGGTGGTTAACATCCTTACCCCTACTTATTACAGCTTGACAAAGGCAACACACGGCTTGACAAATGTTGTCCGCATTTCTGGTGAAATACTTCCACACCGAAAAACTGATTTTTTTTGTATTTTCACCAGGCATGTCAACGGCCCTATTCCTCCCACGGACAACAGGTGTCTCCCCGGGTGCCTGACTTAAACAAACCACCTCGCCATCAGAATCCTCCATGTCAATTTCCTCCCCAGCGCCAGCAACACCCATATCCTCCTCATCCTGGTGTACTTCAACACTGACATCTTCAATCTGACTATCAGGAACTGGACTGCGGGTGCTCCTTCCAGCACTTGTAGGGGGCGTGCAAATGGTGGAAGGCGCATGCTCTTCACGTCCAGTGTTGGGAAGGTCAGGCATCGCAACCGACACAATTGGACTCTCCTTGTGGATTTGGGATTTCGAAGAACGCACAGTTCTTTGCGGTGCTTTTGCCAGCTTGAGTCTTTTCAGTTTTCTAGCGAGAGGCTGAGTGCTTCCATCCTCATGTGAAGCTGAACCACTAGCCATGAACATAGGCCAGGGCCTCAGCCGTTCCTTGCCACTCCGTGTGGTAAATGGCATATTGGCAAGTTTACGCTTCTCCTCCGACAATTTTATTTTAGATTTTGGAGTCCTTTTTTTACTGATATTTGGTGTTTTGGATTTTACATGCTCTGTACTATGACATTGGGCATCGGCCTTGGCAGACGACGTTGCTGGCATTTCATCGTCTCGGCCATGACTAGTGGCAGCAGCTTCAGCACGAGGTGGAAGTGGATCTTGATCTTTCCCTAATTTTGGAACCTCATCATTTTTGTTCTCCATATTTTAATAGGCACAACTAAAAGGCACCTCAGGTAAACAATGGAGATGGATGGATACTAGTATACTTATGGATGGACGAGCGACTGCCGACACAGAGGTAGCTACAGCCGTGGACTACCGTACTGTGTCTGCTGCTAATATAGACTGGATGATAAGGAGATGAAATTAATATATATATATATATAATATCACTAGTACTGCAGCCGGACAGGTATATATATTTATTATGTAATGACTGATGACGGACCTGCTGGACACTGTCAGCTCAGCAGCACCGCAGACTGCTACAGTAAGCTACTATAGTAGTATGTATAAAGAAGAAAGAAAAAAAAAAAAACACGGGTAGGTGGTATACAATTATGGATGGACGAGCGACTGCCGACACAGAGGTAGCTACAGCCGTGGACTACCGTACTGTGTCTGCTGCTAATATAGACTGGATGATAATGAGATGAAATCAATATATATATATATAATATCACTAGTACTGCAGCCGGACAGGTATATATATTTATTATGTAATGACTGATGACGGACCTGCTGGACACTGTCAGCTCAGCAGCACCGCAGACTGCTACAGTAAGCTACTATAGTAGTATGTATAAAGCAGAAAAAAAAAAAAAACCTCGGGTAGGTGGTATACAATTAAGGATGGACGAGCGACTGCCGACACAGAGGTAGCTACAGCCGTGGACTACCGTACTGTGTCTGCTGCTAATATAGACTGGATGATAATGAGATGAAATCAATATATATATATATATATAATATCACTAGTACTGCAGCCGGACAGGTATATATATTTATTATGTAATGACTGATGACGAACCTGCTGGACACTGTCAGCTCAGCAGCACCGCAGACTGCTACAGTAAGCTACTATAGTAGTATGTATAAAGAAGAAAGAAAAAAAAAAAACCACGGGTAGGTGGTATACAATTATGGATGGACGAGCGACTGCCGACACAGAGGTAGCTACAGCCGTGGACTACCGTACTGTGTCTGCTGCTAATATAGACTGGATGATAAGGAGATGAAATCAATATATATATATATATATAATATCACTAGTACTGCAGCCGGACAGGTATATATATTTATTATGTAATGACTGATGACGGACCTGCTGGACACTGTCAGCTCAGCAGCACCGCAGACTGCTACAGTAAGCTACTATAGTAGTATGTATAAAGAAGAAAAAAAAAACCACGGGTAGGTGGTATACAATTATGGATGGACGAGCGACTGCCGACACAGAGGTAGCTACAGCCGTGGACTACCGTACTGTGTCTGCTGCTAATATAGACTGGATGATAAGGAGATGAAATCAATATATATATATATATATATAATATCACTAGTACTGCAGCCGGACAGGTATATATATTTATTATGTAATGACTGATGACGGACCTGCTGGACACTGTCAGCTCAGCAGCACCGCAGACTGCTACAGTAAGCTACTATAGTAGTATGTATAAAGAAGAAAGAAAAAAAAAAACCTCGGGTAGGTGGTATACAATTATGGATGGACGAGCGACTGCCGACACAGAGGTAGCTACAGCCGTGGACTACCGTACTGTGTCTGCTGCTAATATAGACTGGATGATAATGAGATGAAATCAATATATATTATATCACAATAGTACTGCAGCCGGACAGGTAGATATATTTATTATGTAATGACTGATGACGGACCTGCTGGACACTGTCAGCTCAGCAGCACCGCAGACTGCTACAGTAAGCTACTATAGTAGTATGTATAAAGAAGAAAGAAAAAAAACAACCACGGGTAGGTGGTATACAATTATGGATGGACGAGCGACTGCCGACACAGAGGTAGCTACAGCCGTGGACTACCGTACTGTGTCTGCTGCTAATATAGACTGGATGATAAGGAGATGAAATCAATATATATATATATATATAATATCACTAGTACTGCAGCCGGACAGGTATATATATTTATTATGTAATGACTGATGACGGACCTGCTGGACACTGTCAGCTCAGCAGCACCGCAGACTGCTACAGTAAGCTACTATAGTAGTATGTATAAAGAAGAAAGAAAAAAAAAAAAAACACGGGTAGGTGGTATACAATTATGGATGGACGAGCGACTGCCGACACAGAGGTAGCTACAGCCGTGGACTACCGTACGGTGTCTGCTGCTAATATAGACTGGATGATAAGGAGATGAAATCAATATATATATATATATATATATAATATCACTAGTACTGCAGCCGGACAGGTATATATATTTATTATGTAATGACTGATGACGGACCTGCTGGACACTGTCAGCTCAGCAGCACCGCAGACTGCTACAGTAAGCTACTATAGTAGTATGTATAAAGAAGAAAGAAAAAAAAAACCCACGGGTAGGTGGTATACAATTATGGATGGACGAGCGACTGCCGACACAGAGGTAGCTACAGCCGTGGACTACCGTACTGTGTCTGCTGCTAATATAGACTGGATGATAATGAGATGAAATCAATATATATATATATAATATCACTAGTACTGCAGCCGGACAGGTATATATATTTATTATGTAATGACTGATGACGGACCTGCTGGACACTGTCAGCTCAGCAGCACCGCAGACTGCTACAGTAAGCTACTATAGTAGTATGTATAAAGAAGAAAGAAAAAGAAAAAAAACACGGGTAGGTGGTATACAATTATGGATGGACGAGCGACTGCCGACACAGAGCTAGCTACAGCCGTGGACTACCGTACTGTGTCTGCTGCTAATATAGACTGGATGATAAGGAGATGAAATTAATATATATATATATATATAATATCACTAGTACTGCAGCCGGACAGGTATATATATTTATTATGTAATGACTGATGACGGACCTGCTGGACACTGTCAGCTCAGCAGCACCGCAGACTGCTACAGTAAGCTACTATAGTAGTATGTATAAAGAAGAAAGAAAAAAAAAACCACGGGTAGGTGGTATACAATTATGGATGGACGAGCGACTGCCGACACAGAGCTAGCTACAGCCGTGGACTACCGTACTGTGTCTGCTGCTAATATAGACTGGATGATAATGAGATGAAATCAATATATATATATATAATATCACTAGTACTGCAGCCGGACAGGTATATATATTTATTATGTAATGACTGATGACGGACCTGCTGGACACAGTCAGCTCAGCAGCACCGCAGACTGCTACAGTAAGCTACTATAGTAGTATGTATAAAGAAGAAAGAAAAAAAAAAACCACGGGTAGGTGGTATACAATATTATATATATATTATATACAATTATATATATATATATATATATATATATATATTAAACTGGTGGTGACTGGTGGTCAGGTCACTGGTCACACTATCAGCAACTTGCAAGTAGTACTCCTAAGCAGACAATCACAATATATATTATACTGGTGGTCAGTGTGGTCACAATGGCAGTGTGGCACTCTGGCAGCAAATGTGTGCACTGTACGTTATATGTACTCCTGAGTCCTGCTCTCAGACTCTAACTGCTCCCCACTGTCAGTGTCTCCCCCACAAGTCAGATAATATACAGTCACACTATCTATCACTTCAGCAAGTAACTAGTACTTGTTAGGCGCCGGGGTCCGCTCGTCGGTGCGGCCCGGCGCCTTGCAACCAGGGACGCCGTGCGCGTTCAGCCGCCGGCTCCCTGGCAACGCTAGACGCCGGGCGCACAGAGCCGCTCTGACCTTAGCAACGGGGACGCCACGTTCAGCCGCGTTCCCCGTTGCTGGGTCTGTCCTAAATTACCTGATTATGTGCTGGCCGTGCAGCATGCAAGCTGCACGGCATTTCCATTGATTACCCTGTCTGGATCTTGATTGGAGGGTTCCTGAATAAAGGCACCCTCAGGACTTCTTACAGACGCCGGTGATAGCTTCCTGTTTGCCTGTGTCTGCTACAGAGAGTTTCCAGTCCTGCTCAATCCGGTTGTTCCTGTCCTCAGAGATCCTGTACTCGGAAGTTTGCCATCTATTCCTGGAGTCTGACCGAGCACCTTTAACATCCTGTGGTGTTCGTGAGTCGCGGCTCAGCCGTGTGTTGCGGCTTGTCCGCTTACTGTTTATTATTTAGTTAATTTGTGTTCTGGAGCTTTTGCGGAGGATTCCGCTCCCACAGATCCACTCTGGTATCCAGCAGTGCTGGATAGGAGTAACGGATCAGTGGTTCTTTGGTTGTCCTTTTCCCTGGCGGCTAGTCCGCACATACCTTTGGTTAAAGTTAGTTAGCTTGTAACCCCTGGCCTGGTTGCTTAGTCAGAGGGCCCCTTGTTATCACCCTGTCTCGGATTTCCCTTTGTCTCCCATTAAGACCTGCGGGGGCATCGGGGTTGGGCAGACATAATCCGCCCTTCGAACGCGGCTGCCATGGGCTCAAGCAACCATAGTCTCGCAAGGGATTTCTGATAACACGGGCGAGACAACGGAGTTAGGGCGCCAGGGGTTACTAGGCTCTCCTGCTCCCACAACCAGCATATCTTCCCAGTACTCAGACCTCTGCCATAAGATCTCTTCTTGTCTGGAGTACGGGAATCATAACAGTACTCCTCCTAATGCTCCCCAAAATTACTACTGTGTCTCTCTCTACTGTCTCACTCTCTTCTCTATAAACGGAGAGGACGCCAGCCACGTCCTCTCCCTATGAATCTCAATGCACATGTGAAAATGGCGGCGACGCGCGGCTCCTTATATAGAATCCGAGTCTCGCGATAGAATCCGAGCCTCGCGAGAATCCGACAGCGGGATGATGACGTTCGGGCGCGCTCGGGTTAACCGAGCAAGGCGGGAAGATCCGAGTCGCTCGGCCCCGTGTAAAAAAACATGATGTTCGGGCGGGTTCGGATTCCGAGGAACCGAACCCGCTCATCCCTATTCTATAATGTGAATTTCAGCTCATACAGTGTGCTATAATGTGAATTTCAGCTCATACAGTGTGCTATAATGTGAATTTCGGCTCATTCAGTGTGCTATAATGTGAATTTCAGCTCATACAGTGTGCTATAATGTGAATTTCGGCTCATTCAGTGTGCTATAATGTGAATTTCGGCTCATTCAGTGTTCTATAATGTGAATTTCAGCTCATACAGTGTGCTATAATGTGAATTTCGGCTCATTCAGTGTGCTATAATGTGAATTTCAGCTCATACAGTGTTCTATAATGTGAATTTCGGCACATTCCGTGTGCTACAATGTGAATTTCAGCTCATACAGTGTGCTATAATGTGAATTTTGGCTCATTCAGTGTGCTATAGAAACATAGAATTTGTCAGCAGATAAGAACCACTTGGCCCATCTAGTCTGTCCCTTTTTTTTTTACATTATTTTTTATCTCTAACCTTATCTGATCCTTATTTCTTTGTAAGAATATCCTTATGTCTATCCCATGCATGTTTAAATTGCCCTACTGTCTTATCCTCTACCACCCCTGATGGAAGGAATGGCGATTCACCAGTCTGTATCACCAGTGTGCAGGGTTCTCTCCACTAACTGGCAACATTTTATTAGTAATGGCAACAATAGGAAATTTTAGAAGCGAACGGGAAGGGCATTACTAAGTGGGAGGGGCTATGATTAGGGGGAGGAGTCATAATTCTTAAACCGCCCCCCGTAAAAGTTAAGTCTAGATCCGCCACTGCCCGCAGGATCCCTAACGACCATCTGCCGGCCATCGGAGAGGTAATTCCCAGCTTGGGGGGGAAGGGGAGGTTAGGTTTTGGCCCAGGGAGGGTTAGGGTTAGGCTGCGGGAGGAGATGGTTAGATTTAGGCTGTGGGAGGGGGGGTTAGGTTTAGGCACCACAAGGGTAGGTGAGGGTTAGGATGCCGAGGTAGGAGGGTTAGGTTTAGGTTGCTAGAAAAGGGTTAGTGGGCCAGTGGGGGAACGCAAGTATACATACCTTCACCTGTTGGTATTCTGATCTTCGGGAGGCCACGGTCGGTATTCTGACGGCCAGCATACCAACAGTCTGCATTTCAAGCCCAACCCATAACCCGCACTGTATCTGACCTGCACTGTAACTAGCTCTGTATCCGACCTGCACTGTATCCAACCTGCATTGTAACCTGCACTGCATACAACCTGCACTGTAACAAGCACTGCATACAACCTGCACTGTAACAAGCACTGTATCCGACCTGCACAGTGTCTGAGCTGCAGTGTGTGTACAGTAACACGTTCAATATTTAACTGTATGTCCCAGTGTATTCTGCACTGTAACCTGCTCTGTATCTAGCAGGTAGAGAACACTATTTTTATAGTTGGGGAAATTTTGGGGAGATGCTCAACAAAATGGCTGATTGATCAGGGCTTTACATGGACACAGAGTGTCAGTCATCAGTGGCCCAAAGCCCCAGCAGGGAGGTATAGATTTGGCACTGGAAGTAGGCATGTGCTGGGGCATGTGGACTTGTGTAGGGGGCATCCACGTTGGCTGTTGCTATTTTACACATGGTTTAGTTTTTTTTTTTTGCTGTTTGTTAACTACTACTACTTTAGAGCAATTATATTCCACACACGATTCTTAGTAAATTTCTGTGTTGTATTGTTTTCTATTGAAAGTACTTGCGAGTTGGTTCGATTTTCATTGCTAATACATTACTAATTTGCGAAACATTTTTAAACAGAATTGACTGTCGTGTGTTTGTGCCGCTGCTCTGCTGCTTAGCTTAGTTTAGCCAGCCAGTCTTTGGCCTATATTGGTGAACAATATTGTGAGCTGTCAGGTGGTCAAATGACTGGAAATTAATGTTATTGAGGTTAGTAATACTGTAGGAACAAAAAATTATGTGATTTTAGCTGTTTTTATTAATTTAAAAAAAAAAATACAGGACCAAAACCAAAACATGTGAGGGCGGTTTTGGCAAAACCAAAACACAAAGTTAATACAGATACAAAACCAAAATCAAAACAGTGGGGTCTTTGCACATCTCTAGTTATAAATTATTTAGCACAGCTTGCTGCAATTATGTTGGCCAAACATTTCAGCCATCTTGTACTGCTTTAATAGAAAGTGCCTTTGACATATTCTGATTCTTAAAGGAATGTACTTTAGTTTCATATTTGACAAGCTGCATAAAAGACTGTGTGCCATTGTTTGCTTTTAGCAAGGAGTCTTGAACATATAATATTGTATCAAAAATCTGTTTGAATGTCAATGCCTGTTGTTATAATACTTTGCCAATAACCAGATTTGAGGCAATACTACCCCCTACTGCTAATCATAAATAGAGCATGTGGAGGAATGTGTTTTCCTGTAATCATGCAGTAGCCAATGATTTTAATTATTTTATGTTTATAACCTTATAAGGCATGTAGCATCGGTCTTCGTTAAGAGCCATATAATTGTTTGTGAAATGTGAAAGTTTGGAACCTTAAAGCTGAAGCCCCCACTGACTACAGAAGTACTGGGACTGTGGGCCTAATTCAGAGTTGATCGTAGCCGTGCAAAATTTTGAATGGCTACGATCATTTACTCTGACATGCGGGCGGACGCCCCCAGCACAGGGCTAGTCTGCCCCGCATGTCAGGCTCTACCCCACCTCCACCCCTGCACTGCTTTTGTACTTGACGAGTAGCTCACTACCAGCACAGCTCCTACGCGCTGGCAGGGAGCTACTCGTCACTGTCCGGGTCACAGCAGGCACGTCTGCGTTGCCCAGACCGCGCCCCTAAAACAGCGGCCAAACACCGCCGGCCCTCCCCCTGCCGCCCAGTGACCGCAGGCAGAGGCGATCACAGGGCTGAGATGGCCGTCGGCTGACTGGCATGCGCCGGCGCACTGCACTGGGAAACTCTATCCGGTCTGTATCACATCAGCCTAGTATGGATGCCACATGTAATGGCTCCTGGGTGATGCATGGTGGAGATTAGGGAAAAGCCACAAAGTCATTCAGAACAGAATGCCGTGATGATGCAATTCACAGTGTCCCGCCCACCTGTATCATCCTGCTCTGAGGACTCCGGAAAGAACATCTTGCTGAAGTCGGCAAGTATGTTCTAAATGCATCCTAATTGTAATGTACGGGGTATATACTAGAGCTCCATAGATAAAAGTTCAAATATAAATATCTATGTAACTATAAGTCATTTTACAGCACACAGTACAGACCATGCTAAGATTTTCTTGATGGGTGCACTGGGAAAAAAAATCTTTCAATTTGGTAAGTCTGTAATCAGTTTGATGATCTACTGATAAAAAAATAATTGTGGGGCAATGCAAGTATAATCACTGCAAAATTGTGGGCGGCACATATGATCATGGGCTGATTATAATGTTTGGCAGTGAGACGGGAGATCTGATAGGCCTCTCTATACTTGCTGGGTTGTGTGGGCACACTATATTAGGGACATTGTTGGCTATTCTGGGCTCCATACACAGATTGATACCCATCATATCCTACTGATGGTGACCCTGATGTTTGTGTTTCTCTGTGACAGGACTACCTCTGTCCATATGCTATATTTCATCAGTGCTGTAAGTAGACATTTTAGTGCTGTGTGTAAGAAACAGCATTGGCACCCCCCAGCCCCATATTTAAAATAGGGCCAGTGTGCGCCGTAGGCGCATGTAAAAAAAATTAGGGGCGTGGCCTTATGGGGAAGGAGCATGGACACAAAAAAATACCAATTCATATTACACTGCACAGTAGCGCCACGTACACACATTACACCAGGTAGAGCCCCTTTTACACATTACGCCAGGTAGAGCCCCTGTCACACATTACGCCAGATAGAGTCCCTTTTTACACAGTACGGCAGGTACAGTCCTCTTTTACACATTAAGACAGGTAGAGTCCCCTTTTTACACATTACAGCAGGCAGAGTTCCCCTTTTTACACTTTACGGCAGGTAGAGCCCCCTTTTAGACATTATGGCAGGAAGAGTTCCCTTTTAGACATTATGGCAGGTAGAGTTCACTTTTACACTCACCTCGGTCCTGAGCAGGCGGCAGGGCATGCACAGGTCATCTATGGGGTGGAGATCTGGGATTCTGGACTCAGGCAGCGTGCACTGTGTAGCACGGAGCAGTGAGCTCCGGGGAGAGCTGGTGGGGCTTAGAGTCCAGCGCTGGAAGATACTACAGGTGTCTGGTTGCAGGGGAATGGCGGGACCTGGAATCAGCCCAGGCCCCATACCAGCCACATCCCCTGTCAGGCTGCGCAGTAAACTCCGGGGGGATGCTCAGGCTGCATGGTGAGGGCAGGTGGTGATATTGGCCATTTCTGCCGTGGCTCACACTGTAACCTCCGTGCAGGGGGGGGGGGGGCGAGGCGGTGGTCAGGAGGGATAGGGCTGCTGGGGTGGGATAGGGCATTGCTGCCCACGGCTCACTATAACCTCCGCTCGGGGGAGAAGGGAGGGGGTGGTCAGGTGGTAGAGGGAAGGCGTGGGAAGAAGAGCACAGAGTACCCCCGCCATGCAACTCTGCCCAGCTGTACCCTGTGGACACATATTGCGGCACAGAACTATGGTGTTGCCAGTGGTACTGTGCCAGCAGTGCATATGCGCTGTGTGCCAGGCACCGCTGGCACACGCCTTGTAATGGCCCTGTATTTCATAGCTGCCATCATCATTAGTGCAGATTTCTGCCAATCATATCCTTGGTTCAAAAGATCTATCTTGAAACAGGAATATCATGATAATGCTGATTATCTTTACAGGAATAAAAGCTATACCTTAAACACACCGTAAATACACTTTAAACCAGAGGTTCTCAAACTCGGTCCTCGGGGGCACACACAGTGCTTGTTTTGCAGGTAACCCAGCAGGTGCACAGGTGTATTAATTACTCACTGACACATTTTAAAAGGTCCACAGGTGGAGCTAATTATTTCACTTGCGATTCTGTGAGGAGACCTGCAAAACATGCACTGTGTGTGCCCCCGAGGACCGAGTTTGAGAACCTCTGCTTTAAACCTTTAGCCGCTGCGGCCGCTATACTTAATTCACACTGCGCACCTTTTATGCTATTAGCGTAAAGGGTTCCGTAGTGTACGGACTTTGCGTACACACGCCGCGCTGACGGTACAAAGTACTCACAGTGCATACACACCCAGAGATACACTTTAAACCTTCTACAGCAATGCTATGCAATAATAGTACACTTTAAACCTGACTAGGGCAATGAGGACACAACACCAATTGTGATTTTACCGCTGGGTTCCGACACCACAGTGGATTATTTCTGAAAGGGGGTTTACAATACAAATTATACACTACAATACAAAACAATATAACAGAATAATGGCTACAGGCTTTATTTATACAATTCTTCCAAAAGCAATACAATGGATACTGTAATCCCTTTGTCCATTGGACACAGGAATGCACTTTTACAGTACAGGAGAGGTCATAGGTTGATAGGAAAAGGTAGGCGATGTCTTTCTCAACTGCTCTTGTGGGTGGTCTCCTCTGGATTCCCGCTGCATACATAATATACAGTAAATACAGTTTATATCTATATTCTGCTTCTGCACATAACTATCCACAGGAACATGCGATCTTCCGCAGACCAACACCGGAATGTTACCCTTAAAATACCCTACAGCTGGATACCAAATACCACCTTATAACCTTAGTCTGTCCCCTCTTATCCTGTAAAGGTGAATCCCTTTGTTCTGCAACCATTTAAACAGCTATAACTTTCTGATGTGGTGCAAGGAGACTATGGGGTATATTTACTAAGGTCCCGATTTTGAC
This sequence comes from Pseudophryne corroboree, assembly GCF_028390025.1. Taxonomy (NCBI): domain Eukaryota; kingdom Metazoa; phylum Chordata; class Amphibia; order Anura; family Myobatrachidae; genus Pseudophryne; species Pseudophryne corroboree. The sequence goes on along the minus strand of NC_086449.1, from coordinate 777,016,980 downwards.
TGAGATGCCGTTTTTTCTTCAAAGTGTCATCTCGGGCATTTACTAAGCACAAATTACGGTAGTGATGAGGTCATTCGTATTTTTTTGGAAGTTCTAGTTAAAAAATACGAATAATTAAATACATCATCGGTCAAACGCGGCTGTTTAGGTATGAATCTCGGTCATTTACTAACCATTCGTATTTGTATTGTGTCCCGTGAAAATGCCTTTGCGGTCGTGTAAAAATACAAATCATAAAAAAGTGCTAAAAAAAGTAGATCTGCTTTTGATAAGCGTGTTTACATGTGTATTCAATTATCCATTAGTCACACCTGAATGTTTGGCCCTATAAAAGGGTCCCAGGCACATTTTGAAAATCTCTCACTCTGAAATGGCTGCTGTTGTGTGTGCTACAGATTTTCTGGTTGCTGGTGGATACCTGAGACTGCTCCATGAGTCTTCAAGTAATCTGGGCCAGGTAAGTCAGCAGGTTGAACAGGTGCCGCGGAGGCTGCGCCAGCCACGTTTTTTTAGAGGGCGTTTAAACTTAAACGCATTGTCTGATGATAGGGTCATACAGATGGTTTCGGCTAAAGAGAAACAACATTTTCCGTCTGTATGACCTTGTCAAACAGGGCCTAGACCCTGAGACAGCACGCTCTCGCTCTGTCTCAGGCCTGCACAAACTCCTGGCTGTGTTGCACTTTATGGCTACTGGGAGCTTCCAGGCTGTGACAGGCGACGTCATTGGTATCTCCCAGCCCACCTTTTCCAAATATTTGACTCAGGTGAGTTGAAATATACATACACGTCTATGTCTAAGTGTTGCTTCTGTTAGGTCTTACAACACAGTATTGTATTGATTACAGATCATGACACTCACCTTATATTTATTATTGTCCACTCAGGTTTTGGATGTCTTGGAACCCCATATAGATGCCTCTATCTGCTTCCCTACCCAGGAGTCGGAGTGGCATGCAGTCAGGGTAGCTTTCTATGAGCTTGCTGGCATGCCCAGTGTGCTGGGTGCCATAGATTGCACACACGTTGAGCTGAGACCACCTAGGGGCAAGCAATATATATTTACCAATCGGCATTCTAGCCAATCAACTAATGTCCAGGTGGTTTGTGATGCAAATCTAAAAATTATGAGTGTGGTTGCAGGTTACCCTGGCGGCTGCCATGACTCCTTCATCCTCAGTCAGTCATCCCTCTTTGATAAATTTGAAGACGGACAAATGCCTGATGGCTGGCTGCTGGGTATGTTCCAAGTGTGTTGTGTGTATATGTGTTAACTTCAAACTCCTGTTTTTTATTTAGGTAATTAATCATCATACACATGTACTAATGTTGCCTATATCTGTATTTCAGGTGATGGTGATTATGGCTGCTACTCTTGGCTCCTTACTCCATTGTCCCAACCTGATTCTCCTGCTGAACACAGTTACAATCATGCACATAAGTCTACGCGGAATGTGATAGAAAGATGTTTTGGGGTGCTGAAATCTAGGTTTCGGTGTCTGGATAAATCTGCTGGGCTTCTGTTGTATAGTCCCTCAAAGGTGACTAGGATTGTGTTCTGCTGCTGTTTTCTTCATAATCTGTGTTTGAGCCAACATCTTCCACATGTTGCTGAAGAAAACAGCCAGCAAGCAGAGGAGTTAGAAACATCTGGTGACAGTGTGAGTACAGATGTAGGGAGACAGGTAAGGCAAGAAGTTATTTTGCGTTATTTTTCTGGTAAGTATTTTTTTATTTTAACTAACCTTGACTAACCACTTTTATTAAATGTATTGTATTTTTGTATTTATTTTTTGTTGCGTTACTGTTTGTTCTTTATACTGGTCTGCACATTTATACTGTAATTTGAATTACTTACAGTGTCACTCATTACCCCATTAAACCATACATTGCGTCTTTTAAAATGATTTGCACGGACACAGGGATTTCTGGGAATACAATTGCTTAAAATTTATTGTGTTCCAAACATTTCATGCAGCCTTCATTTTTTTTTGTGTGTGCTGGGTGCAGAGGTTTGACCAGGGTCGTTGGCCCGTGTTCTGCTTGAGCGTCGAACAGGGGAGGTAACTGGGGTCTCGCTTGGGGTAGTCGTTCCGGAGCTTGAGGTGACTTGTTGGGCTGCCATCACAGTAATACTTTGGCTGAGGTTGTGTATACTCGCATTAAGTTGGATATTTGTGGCAGTGTGGCTGGCAATAATTCGCGACAAACTTTCGTTCACCACTTGGTTATGCTGTATTACTTGTATTAGGGTTTGTTGCTGCCGCTGTTGCTCATCGATTATTCTTGTCAAATTTGCAAGCATTTGAGTGTTGTCCACCCTGATCTGCTCCATTGAAGTTGCTATTCTGCCAACCTGAACAATCAGTCTGCCCGAGTTCCGACTAATGCGAGGAAGATGATGGGGCAGACTGGCAAGGTGTTGTGTGTGTGTGTTCAGGTAGGCAGAGTTTTGGACCTGTTGTGTGGCCCAACTGTTCCAAAAGTCAGGGGACATTTGTTGCTGGGGTGGAGTTGGAATTAATTGGGGGCTAACGGATGCTTGTGGTATATCCTGCTGCGGGGTTGGCTGGGTAGGATCAATGGGCTGCAGGTGTAGTCTGAAGGTAGGCTGTTGGTCAGGTTCCTGCTGGGCGTCCTCGACCATGATGGGTGGTTCTGTATGGGGTTGAGATCAGCCACTATTTAGTATAACTAACAGTTTTTTGCTTGTCCTAAACATGGCTTACTTAATAATACTCATGTTGAAAATGTGACCGATTTTGTGTGTTCAAATTAACTAGGAATCTTTCCAATAGAAACACATATGTGCCTTCACAGGCATGCGCAGAGACTGACTGGCGGGTTCCGCTCCAAACTTCCCCCCCTCCACAGCATTATAGTGTTCTCTCACCTCCCCTGTCCTGGATATAGACTGCTCACCTGGACGGACCAGAGGTGCGGACCAGGTGAGCAGTCTTTATCCAGGACAGGGGAGGTGAGAGAACACTATAATGCCGTGGAGGGGGGGGGGAAGTCCTGTGCGGTTCCCGCAATTCAGTTTCTGCGCAGGCCTGTGTGTGCCTTCTAAATTTCAAAACTGAATGTTTTTTTAAATTTGTTTGTTCACAGACTCTAAGCCATAATGATTTGGGAAACACGAATTTCTTTCGCCATTTTACATTAATGCATTTCAAGATTGTGTATGCCCCTTCCTTTTGAGAAACACACACAATGCATTAAATGTGGTTTGTTACACACTCATTAATTGATTAAGCCAGTCAGTATTTGTTTAAATTATTAGTAAACAATATTTTAATTTAGTAATCTTCAAGAACCATGCAAATGTCTTAAGGTGGCCTATGTTTCTAAATGGAGATGTTGGCCATGGCAAACATTTGTATTAAACATTACATTTTTTATTTTTCTTGTGGATTTCATTTTCAAAGCACAAAATGGTTGCTATGGCCAACATCACAGCTGAAAATGGTTTACCAAATTTATTTAAAAAAAAAACATGTGCTTGTTGTTTGACATTATGGCCAGGAATAATAAATTACACAAATATAATTGTATTGACACTACACAAACAGCGGTGCAGCAGAAATAACCAGGAGAAGACCTAAGGATTTGAAAAGACAATCATATGTGCAAGGTGATAAAGGCACAAGACAAACAGAGACGTTTTACATTTCTAAAGATTAATATTATTCTTTTTATGCATATAACACCTTGCACATATAATTGTATTTCAAAAGCATTATGCCTTATCCAGGTTCATTCATAGACCACACTGTGTAAAACTTATATTTTTTTTTAACATTTTGTATACTCACCAGACAGCTGAGGTGATTGTGGCTCATCACTTTGTGGACTTGCCAAAATTGCCTGTGGTGGCTGGGGCAACACTGCGGAGATGCGCCGCCGGGGTGGTGATGATGGAGCCGCAGACTCAGGCTCAACGCGACGTGTCTTGCTTGGCCTCCTAGGCACACTCACCGAGCCCTGTGATGGTCGCCTTAGTGGAGGGCGGCTTGCAGAAGAAGAACCTATGTGAAAAGAGAAACATTAATATTTTGAACTTCTATGTGTTTGCTGAATATGAGATTACAGTGACTTCTTACCTGCTTCGCCAGCATCTGCATCACTTGGCAGTGTTGGCTGGGGCCTGGCTGTGGTGCTTCTCTGGCGTACTGTTGAAAAATGTGACAAAACAAAATGAACATACTTTGAATACTCATTGTTATCTGAAAATCCTCATTGTGATGTAAACATCTGGAACATAATGATAAGTAAACTATTTTATGTTTAAGCTATTCTGGATTACTTAATTGGGTGTGTATTATTAAAATAAGATTGTATTGCACTAAATAATCCATATTCAAACCCAAAATCAGCACAATATTGTGTTTTAATTTTTTTTTTTTAAATTGCAGTAAAAAAAAAAAACATTTAAAAAAAAAAACAATTATGGACAAGCAGGAACTATGATTATGTATTAGAACTACACATACCAGCATGCACTGCAACAGATGTAGCATTCACTATTTACAAAACTGAGGCAATGCATGATGGGACTTGTAGTTTGGCAACACCTTTAGAGCTACAGGTTGCACAGGCCTGCACGACATCACCAACACAATGTAACAATTTTAAAAATGACAATCACAATTAGCAGGATTAAATGTAATTTAAAATAACAAAAAACAAAAAAAAAATGTAAAAAATAAACTCACCATCCTGCCTTGGCCGGTCAGAATCCCGCACATGAGTGGCACCAACCACTTTGGGTGGAATAAGGGAACGCACAGGCTCCTCCCAATCCCGATAAGTAGCCCGGAAGGGGTGTCCACCCCCGGTTTGGCGGGCTGATTTGGCCTCCTTGGCCATCTTGGCCTTGACACGGCGCTTTATGTCATAAAAGCGCTTGCGACATGTGTCCTCAGTCCGCCTCACCACACCCTCACTATTAACTGCCGCAATCACTTTACCCCACAGCACAGACTTCCTACGTGTGGACACCTTGGCAGCATCCTGCCCAAACAATTGCCGATGATGCCTCATCAGCTCCCGCACCAAAGCCATGTTTTCAGCATAGCTGAACTTCACATTGCGCCCAGTCTTTGTAGTGGTGCGTGGCTGCGGAGCCACAACACCATCACTATCACTGGAAAACGCAACAACAGGCACCCCCTCCTCCTCACTAACCTCCTCCACCTCACTCACCTCCTCCCTCTCACTAACCCCCTCCACCTCACTCACCTCCTCCTTCTCACTAACCTCCTTCACCTCACTCACCTCCTCCCTCTCACTCACCTCCTCCACAACACTGACCTCTGACTGAGAAATAATCCAAACAAACGACAAATAACACAGAGAAAAAAAAACAGAACACACTCCTCCACTACCACTACACACCACACACCCAACACACACACACACACACACACACACACACACACACACACACACACACACACACACACACACACACACACACACACTCACAAACAATGACAATAGACTTTGGAAAAAAAAACAAGGACAAAAAAGTATACAAACTTTGAAAAAACTACACAACAAGTATGACAAGACTACTTACACACACAGTACAGCACTCAACAATCGCAATAATCCGCACAAAATCCACCAAAAACTCCACCAAACTCACCAACTCCTAATACACCTTCCTCTCTCCTCTCCACTAGCTAAACCCACGAGGTGCGGACGGTTTGGGGCGTTTTTATAGTAATGTGCACAGACACTCCTCCATCACGGATACAACCAATCACGGACGAGTGACAAAAACGAAGCTTAGGAAAAAAATGCGGCCGGGAACGGACAAACACTGCCGTAACTGACATGTGACGCAGTCATAACAAAAAGCTCAGAACACGGCCGTAAAACCACAAAATCGGCCGCATTCTACCTTACAAAACCACGAATGACATCGACATCGGAACAAAATACAAATACAAATACGACAGCTTAGTAAATTAGTCGTACTAAATTCAAAAAGTTGCACCTTTACACTTTCGATGTTATTCGTGATGGTACTTTGACCACAAACGGAAAATTACGAATCTTAGTAAATTTACCCCTATGTGTACTTTGTGCACTATTTGGATTAAATATGTAATGTGTTCTGATGGCCCTCCATGCGTACACAAACTCTGCCGTAAATACCTATACCACGCACCGATGCGCTGGACCGCGGGAGCGACCATACGCAAAGTGCGTACATGTACACGCACTGCAGAACAAGTGCACGCGCAGTGGGCATGTGTGTGCAGTTTGTACGTGATGTGTGTTCTGTAATATTTTTCGACTTTGACAATCACGTCCTCTCTAAACCTAGCCAACCAATACAGATCAGCTACGTCCAGGGATGTTACTGGGGCCAGTGGCACCTGGTGCGCTGGAAAACCTCCCCCTTCAAAAGGGGCGTGGCTTCATGAGAAGCGGTGTGTTCTCTTGGTCCAACCCCCATTTTCATCAGTCCGAGGGAGTACCCAGCATTCCCAGGGATGCTGGGCTGCCCCTGGGGTAGTGCTGTTTCTAGACAACTTGGCTCCCAGTGTGATCTTTAAAAAAAATGCACCCCCCCCATAGACACTCAATAATGCACCCCCCATCCAGACATAAAAAAAACTATTTTGCGCTCCAGTGAGGGACATGGCATTTCTCAAATGGGCGTAGCATCGCAGGAAAAAAACAACCTTGCACCCCAGTTTTTGACCCTGCAACAACAGACCTTAGCCAATACTGGAAAAAATAAACATTACACCAAATTAAGCCCCACACAGTAATGCCCCTTGCACCATATTATACCCCCTGCACCATATTATGTCTACACCACAATGCCCGTGAAACATTATGCCCTACAATAAAGCTTCAAATAAATTTTAAATTACCTGCTTGTTGCCAGGGGTTTCATGCACTGGGTGTCATGCTCATTGCCAGTGGTTTCATGCACTGGGTGTCACGCTCGTTGCCAGGGGTTTCATGTGCTGGGTGTCATGCTCATTGCCAGGAGTTTCATGCTCTGGGATACGTGGTCGTTGCCTAGGGGAATGCTCATTGCCAAGGGGGTGTAAGTATATTCACTGGTGGGCGTTCCCCTTCCTTCCTCTTCCCTATTACTACTCCTTTCAGAGTGGTGGAGTTTCACAGAATGACGCGGTTGCGTCATGACATCACGATGAAACCGCGTAATTCCACAAAACTCCACCCCCCCAGTGAGTAATAGGGAAGAGAGAGGAGGGAGAGCCGTATAGGGGACACAAAGTGCCGCGGCGGGCACCCTGTGCGATTGCACGGCTTGCCCACTGCAATAAATGGCACTGCCCTGGGAATTCATCTGGCTGCCACGCCAGCTCATAAATGTCACAGTACAGTCACCATTTTTGTGTCATCTCTTGGAGGGATGTGGCCCACACCCCCCAGTGATGCCACTGATAACGCCAACTCAGTCACCTGTAGTTGCGTAAGATCATGCGAACAAGCCAGATATGCTCTACACACACATGCAGGATTCCTCGGGATGTAGTTATGTGCCTGGTGGTCAGGAGACCACCGGTCACAACACCTCCCCTTACATCCCGCCCCCTGAGAATCCCGACAGTTGGCATGCCGACTAGCAGGGGCTATTCCCACTCATGGGTGTCCACGACACCAGTGGGAATAGAACCTGTGGCAACCACAAGTCGCCACCGAGCCCGTAGCATGGCAAGCACAGCGAGCTCACAAAGGGCTTCTTGTGCTCGTCCCCCCTACCCCGCTGGCATTCTGCTGCCGAGGTACCGGGGGAGGTATGCTGACCGGCAGTCTCCTGACTGCAGGTCATGCATACCCAACCCACATCTCCTGCATGTACATTAAAAGAGTATAGTTTTAGCTCACTGATATTTTTTGTATTATACTTACCATATGCCGCTTGTTTTAGATCAGGCAGGAGTAGAAGCCATTTATTTAGAACTGCAAGCTGGGTTCACATACTTACAATAAGGCTGGAAATCAGACACTCTAAATACGATAACGTGAATGTATTCTGTAATAGAGACAGTTCTCAAGGGGTATGGGACTCATGGTCGACAGTGTCTAGGTCAACACCCATTAGGTCGACACCCATTGGTCAACAGTGGCTAGGTCGACACTAAAAATACGTCGACACAGCCATTAGGTCGACTTGAACAAGATCGACATGAGTTTTTCATGTTTTTTGGGTGTCGTTTTCTTCGTAAAGTGACCAGAAACCCCAATTAGTGCACCGTGTCCCCTCGCATGGCTCACTTCACTCGCCATGCTTCGGGCAAGGGCCCTCATTCCGAGTTGTTCGCTCGCAAGCTGCTTTTAGCAGCTGTGCACACGCTAAGCCGCCGCCTACTGGGAGTGAATCTTAGCATAGTAGATTTGCGAACGAAAGATTAGCAGAATTGCGAATAGACACTTCTTAGCAGTTTCTGAGTAGCTCCACACTTACTCGGCAACTGCGATCAGTTCAGTCAGTTTCGTTCCTGGTTTGACGTCACAAACACTCCCAGCGTTCGCCCAGACACTCCCCCGTTTCTTCAGACACTCCCGCGTTTTTCCCAGAAACGGCAGCGTTTTTTCACACACACCCATAAAACGGCCAGTTTCCGCCCAGAAACACCCACTTCCTGTCAATCACATTACGATCACCAGAACGAAGAAAAAACCTCTTAATGCCGTGAGTAATAAACCTAACTGCATAGCAAATTTACTTGGCGCAGTCGCAGTGCGAACATTGCGCATGCACAGTTAGCGGAATATCGCTGCGATGCGAAGAAAATTACCGAGCGAACAACTCGGAATGACCACCAAGGTGCCTTACACCGCTACCGCAGTGCTCAGCATTTTTACTATTCCTAATCGTAGTCCACGTGGATTGTAAAGTATGAAAAAGTTCAAAAAAATAATTTTTGTTTTCAAATACTCATGTCGACGTTGTTCATGTCAACCTAATGGTCGTGTTGACCTATTTCTAGTGTCGACCTATTTATTGTCGACCAATGGATGTCGACCTAATGGGTGTCGACCTAAGTGGTAACGACCCAGAGTCCGGATACCGTTCTCAAGTGCGTTTGCTTTGCAAGTTGCGTGTGTAACTATGAAATCTGGCCACAAGATGGCAGACATACCTTGTTCCAGCATCAGAAATCGCCCTAATTCACTGGAAGATTCATGGCATGGAGTTTTATTTTGTGCATTCACAAACCTTTTGTTACTGGTTCCAACCTTATAACGATATAAAAACTGTTTATTAAGTACATTAATCAATTTGTTCGTTACCATACCTTTCATTAACAATTTTAATAAAATGAATTATTCAAAAACAACATATTAGAAGATGATTTTTATACTGAGTTACTTTTTCATTTGCGATCACAAACTGATTCACCGCTACCAGAATTGTGATGATAGGATATTTAGATTATCTCTAGGTATAGCTTTTTGTTGTTTAGGTACCATATAGGCATGTAGAAGTACAGAAGTAGATTAGGGTAGTGGTTCCCAAACTTTTCTGAATCACAGCGCCCTAAAGTATCAGAATTTTTTTCACGGCACCCCTAGGACAAAAGTTTCTTTTTGAGAAATTTAGAAAGAAATATTAAATTAAGTAATTTGTGTTTATATGTCATCCTTAGGGTCAGTAATGTGGTGAGGGATAAGATTCACTCCCTTTTTCCACATATTTTAGGATTGTCAGCCACCAGCTCTGGTTTTGCCTATTAAATTGACCATAAATAATTTTAATTGGTCCTGGACTACCAACCCAGGGCACCCCTGCAAATGTTCCAAGGCACACCAGGGTGCCATGCCACACAGTTTGAGAACCACTGCATTACATAGTCATACCACCCAAAATTTAGAATCATCTAAGCGGGAGCTTTCTGCGCTGAGAAGCCGCACCCGCCCATTTTCATCACTGTGAGCTGCCCCCAGTCCCTCTGTCTCATGAATAAGCGCTGAGAGCGTCTATTCACCATTGCTCTGCTAAGAAGGGCAGTGAGTACTAGAGATGAGCGGGTTCGGTTCTCAGAGAACAGAACCCTACCGGACTTTGCCTTCCAAGTCCGGATCCAAGCCCGGCTCGGGTTTTCCCACCTGACTCGGAAACCCGAACGAGGCAAAACGTCATCATCCCACTGTCGGATTCACACGGGATTTGGATTCCATATAAGGAGCCGCACGTCGCAGCCATTTTCACTCCAGTCTCGGAGAGTGTATTGAGAGGACGTGTCCTCAGTATTCAGTGTCTGTGTGGGGGCGGGAAAGTGGGGTGGCGAGTCTGTATAAAGTGGTGCTGTGTTGTGCAGACCAGTGGTAGTGTCCTGTCTCATCAGTCATTCCAGTGACGATATACGCTGCTGCTATATGTCCACTGCTGCAGTATAATAATTATAACAACAACCACAAGTCCCTTAAAGTGTTGTTGTGTTGTGCTGCATCAGACCAGTGGTAGTGCACTGTCCATCAGTCATTCCTGTGCTGCATATTGTCTCATATAACTCCCAAGAAATAATGGAGAACAAACATTTTGAGGATAAAATAGGGAAAGATCAAGAACCACTTCCTCCTAGTGCTGAAGCTGCTGCCACTAGCCGTGACATAGACAATGAAATGCCATCATACGTCGTCTGCCAAGGCCGATGCCCAATGTGATAGTAGAGGGCATGTAAAATCCAAAAAGCCAAAGTCCAGTAAGGAGAGAGTATTGACTGTATAGGAGAGGAAAGAGTTAAACATCTGGGGAGGGGTGGACCTAGCTGTTAGGAAAGTACAGCCTTCTTTAGGGGGAGGGTTTGATATATATAGGGAAGGTGAGGCCATCTTAGTTCTCTTGGTGGATTTGCTTTAGGTGAGTGCTGCATTGCAGACAATTTTGTTTTTTCATTCACTGCAAGCAGAATAACACAAAACCCCTTCCTCAGTGTTGTACTCCCCCCTCTCCTCCTTCTTGTTACTGCTGGTATGGCTGCTCGCCCCCAACGTGTGATTAGGGCCCCGGCTCGGTACCGTGGGTCAGACGGTCGAGCGGGCCCTGAGGTTGCAGAGGGCAGCATGGGGGACGGGGCTCCGTCCCTCGGGGCCTCAACAAACACGGCCGCGGGCGTCACAAGCAGGGCCCGGTCGGGCTCGCCGCCGGCAGCCGAGTCGGTTACACCGGCCGGGCGAGGGCGGCGTGGGGGACCAGGGGTCCCTTCAGGCCGCTCGAGGAGTGACGGGCGGCGGCCGTCCCCGCCGGGAGCCGCCGAGTCCGGGATCAGCGCCCGCGGGCGCGCCGCGGGGGGCGCCCGGTGTATGCAGGTCTTAGCCCTCCTCCCTTGCCACGGCCGAATGTTAGTGCCGGGCGGGGGGAGAGGACGAGAAGGGGAGCTGGCGGTCGCCGCGCGGGGCCAGTGCAGGAGCCTCGCGCGGCGGCCGAGGAGGAGACACAGTCCGGCGCCACCAACGCACCGGCCACTCAGTTCTACTCCCCGGATGCCGGAATCCGGCAGGGGGAGGGGGCACGCAAGGGGGGTGCAGCGTGTGCCTCTGGTAGGCAGCGCTGGGCGCATAAGGATAGCAACAAGAGGTGGAGCCACGGCAGGAACTGCAAGGGGTGGCCGGGAGCAGCATGCGCGTGCGCACTCCGCAGGTCATGTGCCGCGCGGGGGAACACGCGCGGGTGCACCGCGGGTTTCTTTGACTACACATACCAGCCCCACAGAGGCGGGTCGCAGCGGGTCCCGCGGGGGGCGGGGAGACAGGGAATGGGTCAGCGGCCGCAGGGCCGCGGCTCGGGCCGCTGCGCACGACAGCGGGTCCTCCCCACGACCGGGGGATGCTTCTGCTTCGTCGGGGAAAGAGGACGAAGGATCAGAAGTGGAGAGCGGATGGTCCGGCCGGAGGGCACCAGCCTTCACGTCGGAGCAGCGGGGGCCGGGTCCCCGGGTCACATCGGCTAGTCGTCGGGCGCAGGCTCGCGCCCAACCAAGGACCGGTCATCCTTCGGGCGCTGTCGACGGGGGTCGCGGCACGCGGGATCCCCCTGGGGCCATAGCGTCGGCGCTGGCCACGGTGGTAGAGGCTCTGGGGCCGTTAGCTGCAGTGGCCTCCCCTAGGACGATGGCGGATTTCGGCCAGTCTGCGGGAGGCAGGGCGTCTGGCAAGCGGAGGGCCTCAGCGGCCCAGCGGGTGGCACGAGCCTGCCGGGAGCTGGGGGCCGCCGCTGCGGAGCTGGAGCTGGGGACGGACCGGGAGCAGCAGGGGCGCGAGCTCACTGCGCATTCCACACGGGGGGCCCGGCGTGCGCCGCAAGCATGGGCCGGGCCCTCTTCTGTTTTGTCTTCCACAGAGGGCCGAGAAGAAGGGGATTTGGCAGATTTCGTGGAGGACGATGATTGGGCTGAGGAGGATGAAGATTTCGGGTCGGAGAGGTCGATGGCATCCGGTGAGTTGGTGCAGGCTATATCAATTTCCACCACGAGCTCGAGTTCGCATAGCTCTTCATCTTCCTCCTCTTCCTCTTCTTTGGCGTCGCAAGCGTCCGACGCAGACAGTACTGCTAGAGCAAGGAGGGAGGCCGAAAAATTTGCCAAGCGGGCAGCAAAACAGCAGAAGAGGCGTAAGCGACGCAAGCGACTTAGTGAGGAGGAGCGTAGGGCGAAAAAGCGGCGCGATCTTCCGGGGGTAGTGCGCTGCGAGTACACCGCAGTTATGCGGGGGCTGCAAGACAGCTGCCGCAAGAAGATACGTAGGGGTGACTTCGTGGACTTATTCGTATTGACTAAGGCCATGAAGAAGGACTACAAAGCGGCGGCCGCTAAGAAGGGCATGGGGACAGAGGTTTTCCGGTCTTTTGATAATTGGCTGGCCGGTTTCTGGGTGTTTGCGGCATGCTATTTGGAGGATAGGCCGGAAGAGCACATGAATATTATCCGGTACCTGCATCTCGTCCACGACATGCAGCGCACGTCCTCGGGCTCGGAATGGCGGCGGTATGACCAAGAGTTTCGGGAGAAACAGGACGGGCTACGGGTCATGGATTTTGGGTTCAAGGACGTGGAGGTCTGGCTCAAAGTGACCCGGGCTTCCCAGCAGGAGGAGGAACCCCAGAAACAGGGAGCAGGTGGGCGTCGCGCGGGGTCATCAGCCCAGGGGGCGGGCGCAGACGGGGGATTTGCCAGGACAGGCGGATTGGCCGTTCGCGTGGGTGGGCGGTCTGCCCCTCGAGGGAAATGCTTCGCTTTTAACAGCGGAGCATGTTCCTTTGGCAAGCAGTGTCGTTTTCGTCACTCCTGCCAGCAGTGTGGAGGAGCCCACCCAGCCTCCTCTTGTTTCAAAGGGGGGCGACAGGGAAATCGGGGAAAACAAGCATACCCGAAGCAGGCCGCGAGCGGGACCGCTCAGCAGAGCCCCAACGCCAGTTAAACTGGAAACGATGGGCAAGTGGTTGGATCTGTATCCAAATAAAAGGGATGCAAAATTTTTGTTAGACGGTTTTAAGTTTGGTTTTCGCTTGCCTGTTGCAAGCGAAGTGTCCGTGCGCGCGCAGAGGAACCTCCAGTCTGCCCGAGCTTTGCCGGCTGTGCTACGGGAGAAAGTGGATAAGGAGGTCAGGTTGGGCAGGATGGAGGGGCCTTTTAGGTCACCCCCGGTGGATGACTTGGTCATCTCCCCGGTCGGGGTGGTACCGAAGAAGACTCCAGGCGCTTTCCGGCTCATCCAGCATCTTTCTTACCCGCCAGGGGCATCGGTCAATGACGCAATACCACCGGCTTATTGCTCGGTGGTGTATCAGTCATTTGACGAGGCGCTAGAGATGGTCCGCAGCTACGGGAGCGGGGCCCTCATGGCTAAGATTGATGTTGAATCAGCCTTTAGATTACTGCCATTGCATCCGGACTCATTCCGTTTTATGGGTTTCAGGATTGGGGCGGAGTATTTCATCGACAAATGTCTGCCGATGGGATGTTCCGTTTCATGCTCATTTTTCGAGCGCTTTAGCACTTTTCTTCATTGGTGCGTGGAGTCTGCGTCAGGCGGTCACGGGGTTGCACATTACCTCGATGATTTCCTATGTGCGGGTCCGGCTAATGACACAAGGTGCGGCGACTTGCTGTTTAGCACCCGGGCTCTTTTTTACCACTTCGGTGTTCCTGTAGCCAGGGACAAAACGGAGGGTCCGGACTCCTGCCTATCATTTTTGGGGATTGAAATTGACACCGTGGCGGGAGAGTGTCGCCTGCCCCGGGACAAAGTGTCGAAGCTCCGTGAAACCATTTGCCGGTTCAACGGCTCGCGTAAAGTCACGCTGCGACAGGCGCAGTCCTTGCTGGGCATGCTGAACTTTGCTTGTCGGGTAATACCGATGGGCAGGGTTTTCTGCCGGAAGCTCGAAAGGGCAACGGCGGGGTGTGCCAGGCCTCATCATTTCGTTCGATTGTCCTCTGAATTAAAAAGGGATTTGGCCGTCTGGGCTTCGTTCCTGGAGGATTTCAACGGGGTGAGCATATGGCAAGCGCCAGCCGTAGACAGCGAGCGGTTGCAGCTGTTTACCGATGCTGCAGGTGCCTTGGGATTCAGTTGTTTTTTGGAGGGATCGTGGTGTGCGGCATCTTGGCCGGCAAACTGGCATAGCGAGGGTCTTACAAGAGATCTGGTGCTGCTGGAGCTTTTTCCCATTATGGTAGCGTTGGAAGTCTGGGGCGATCGGTTGGCTAACCGCAGCATATTGTTTAGATGCGATAATCTGGGCGTGGTGCATGCAATTAATAACCAGAGGGCGAAATCGCCAGTGGTTCTGCGGGTGCTCGGGCAATTGCTTTTGACGTGCTTGCGTAGGAACCTATGGTTCAGGGCACAACACGTGCCCGGTTTGGAGAACGGAATCGCAGACGCGTTGTCGCGTGGACAGTGGGAGAGATTTTGGGTTTTGGCACCCGAGGCCGAGGAGCAAGGTTTTCACTGTCCCGGTTATGTTTGGCAGGTGATCGGGCCGGACTGGAGGGTCTAGCGTTGCGGTCAGTCGCGCCAGCCACACTCAAGGCTTACGGACAAGCTTGGAGCGAGTGGGAGGAGTTTGTCCAGGGTCGTCAGCATCAAGGTAAGAGCAAGCATCGGCTGATGCTTTCTTTTATTTGGCAGCTTTACGTTTCCGGTAGGTCACGAGCGGTGGTAGCACGGTACTTGGCTGGCGTCTCATTTTTCTGCAAGCTGCGAGGCGTCCCTGATGTAACAAAAAGCGAGGTTCTGCGGAAGGCAATGAAAGGGTGGGCGCGAGTTGCGCCGACGCCACCAGATAGGAGGCGGCCCATCAATGCGGCCTTGTTGCCGGCCGTCATCGCGGCGGTGGGGCGAGTCGCGTCGTCCAGGTTTGAGACGCTTTTGTTCAGTTTGGCGTTCTCAATGGCTTACCATGGGGCTTTTCGAGTTTCTGAGTTGGTAGCGCCTTCCAAGAGAGCAGATTCGCGCATGCTGGTCGGAGACGTGGTAGTGGGTGAGAGGTCCTTGCTTTGCAGATTGCGGCGCTCCAAGACGGATCAAGTGGGGAGAGGGCGCTGGGTCACTATGGTTCCAGCGCTAGAGGAAAGCGTTTGCCCAGTGGGTCTGGCAATGCAATATGTGGTGGTGCGACCCGTTAAGGAGGGGTCATGGCTATTGCATTATGACGGGCTGCCAGTCACGAAATACCAGTTCCGTTGGATGCTGGGTCGTTGTTTGGCGGGCTTGGGCCTTCCACCCGCTGCTTTCGGTACCCATTCCTTTCGAATAGGCGCGGCGACGTCGGCTGCTGCGGCGGGTTTTTCCAGAACTGAAATCCAGGCGGTGGGGCGATGGAAGTCGTCAAGTTACAGACGATATATTCGCCCCGTCACATGAGAGGTCGGTTTGCGCTTGGTGCTTTGTTTATTGCAATGTATTATGCTGTGCCAGTTCTGTGATTTTATGGTGTTGTGCGTTTGTTAGTGTTTTCCCCCTTTTTTTATCCTACTCAGGGATTAGCTACTCACCGTTGCGTTGCTGACATGAGTCGGCAGCGGGGGTCTGGAGTTATTTTGCGATTTTTTGCCTGACTTGACGGACTGAATTCTAATCTACAATTCGGCTAATCTGGTCTAATCAGAGTCCCTCAGCAGGTCTTTACGCTTTCACCTCCAGCTGAGTTATTACATGTGTTTCCCATTTTATACCCCCCCCCCCTTTTTATTTCGTTTGTTTTTATTTGATCTTTCCCCTTTGTGTCTTTAATTGCGCTTTAAATTGGCAACGAAACATGGTGCAGTCGGCTAGGCCGTGACTGCTGCAAATAGCGAGATCTAAAGTTTTTCTTTTTGGCAGATCCTTCAGTGTAAACAATTAATAAGCCTCTTAGTAATCAATTCTACCCCTCTTTTCCCCTTCAGGATGGTTTGACGACAATTTGACCATTTGGGTGGTTGGCCACTCTTACATTTACTGGGCGGCCAGGTTTGTGGCCTCGGAAGGGTCTCAGGCATTGCTTGGAGCACAGGGTGTCAGATGGCTTGGCTGGCGAGGAATGATGTGGGGTGAGCTGAGGAGTAGGTTAGTGAGTCAGGCCAGCAAGCATGGAGTCCCTAGGGTCTTGGTTGTCCATCTAGGTGGCAACGACCTGGGGAAGAGGACATCCTTGGATCTGCGGTGGGCCATGATACAAGATCTGGCAAGTGTGGCCGCGGCATGGACCAATTGTGTGTTGGTTTTTTCATTGATGGTGCCGAGGTTGAGTTGGAGGGGTGTGGCGGATGGTCGCCAGATTGATGAGGCCCGGAAAAAGGTGAACGGGGCGGTGGCAAAGTGGGTGCTGTCCCACGGAGGGAGGGTGGTTCGCCACCCGAGGATTCGGTTCAGAGACAGCCACCTTTTCCGGCGTGATGGAGTACATCTATCCAATGAGGGGATGATGTTTTTTCTGGAGGATCTAGGTTTCGCTTTGCAGGAGTTAGGGTAGGTTTATGGTGGCGGTGCGAAAGACTGTGGGGATGAGTCTTTCGCTGTTGGCGGAAAAGAACGGCAGTTTTGTATGGTAGGGAAAACTGTAGTGTTTTACAGTTTGTTGTGGTTTAGGTGCACTCACCTCCATCGACTTATGGCCGCTTGACCACCCGTCCGGGAAGGCAGCGGCAGGGCACCCAGGAGCGGTGGGTAATCACTGTGGGGGTTGAGTTGTCACCTATTACCGGTTTATGATAAGTTTTAGTAAATTTATAGGGTTAGTTATTTAAGGTTAATTTAGGTTAATTGAGCCGTTCTTTTGGGCCGCCACCATATGCCGGCTGGAGCGGCATATTAAATTAATTTCTTTATTACAGGTTTCCTAATGGATAGGGACAAATAAATAGCTAGCAATTTTCTGCCAAAATTCAAGTCTCCGTGTCGTTATTTCTGGTTCTAGGTTATGAATGCTTTACTTTCAAAGAAAGGGGTCCACCAAATATCACTAAGATGTTTAGGAGAGAGTATTGACTGTATAGGAGAGGAAAGAGTTAAACATCTGGGGAGGGGTGGACCTAGCTGTTAGGAAAGTACAGCCTTCTTTAGGGGGAGGGTTTGATATATATAGGGAAGGTGAGGCCATCTTAGTTCTCTTGGTGGATTTGCTTTCCCACCCTCCCGCCCTGGTAGTAGGAAATTCTGGCACGTGGTGCTTTGGCGTTAAGTTGTTGGCTGTTATCGTTGGCTATTTATTGGCGGAAAAGAACGGCAGTTTTGTATGGTAGGGAAAACTGTAGTGTTTTACAGTTTGTTGTGGTTTAGGTGCACTCACCTCCATCGACTTATGGCCGCTTGACCACCCGTCCGGGAAGGCAGCGGCAGGGCACCCAGGAGCGGTGGGTAGTCACTGTGGGGGTTGAGTTGTCACCTATTACCGGTTTATGATAAGTTTTAGTAAATTTATAGGGTTAGTTATTTAAGGTTAATTTAGGTTAATTGAGCCGTTCTTTTGGGCAGCCACCATATGCCGGCTGGAGCGGCATATTAAATTAATTTCTTTATTACAGGTTTCCTAATGGATAGGGACAAATAAATAGCTAGCAATTTTCTGCCAAAATTCAAGTCTCCGTGTCGTTATTTCTGGTTCTAGGTTATGAATGCTTTACTTTCAAAGAAAGGGGTCCACCAAATATCACTAAGATGTTTATAAGAACCAAAAAAATAAATTTAAATCGTCTAAGGAGAAACGTAAACTTGCCAATATGCCATTTACGACACTGAGTGGCAAGGAACGGCTGAGGCCCTGGCCTATGTTCATGGCTAGTGGTTCAGCTTCACATGACGATGGAAGCCCTCATCCTCCCACTAGAAAAATTCAAAGAGTTAAGCTGGAAAGAGCACAGAAAAGAACTGTGCGTTCTGAGATGGTATCACAAATCCCAAAGGAGAGTCCAAGTGTGTCGGTAGCTGCGATGCCTGACCTTCCCAACACTGGACGGGAAGAGTTTGCTCCTTCCACCATTTGCACGCCCCCTGCAAGTGCTGGAAGGAGCACCCACAGTCCAGTTCCTGATATTGGAATTGAAGATGTCACTGTTGAAGTACACCAGGATGAGGATATGGGTGTTGCTGGCGCTGAGGAGGAAGTTGACGATGAGGATTCTGATGGTGATGTGGTTTGTTTAAGTCAGGCACCGGGGGTGACACCTGTTGTCCTTGGGACAAAGAAGCCCATTGTGATGCCTGGGCCACCTCTTCTGTGTGGAATTATTTCTCCAAAAATCCGGACAACAGGTGTCAAGCCATCTGTTGCCTCTGTCATTCTATAATAAGTAGGGGTAAGGATGCTAACCACCTAGGAACATCCTCCCTTATACGTCACCTGCTGCGCATTCATCAGAAGTCAGTGTCAAGTTGAGAAACTTTGGGTAAGAGCGTAAGCAGTCCACTGACACCTAAATCCCTTTTTCCTCCTGTACCCAAGCTCCTGCAAGCCACACCACCAACTCCCTCAACGTCAACTTCCTCCTCAGTCAGGAACGTCCGTAGTTCTGCAGGCCATGTCACTGTCAAGACTGAGGAGTCCTCTCCTAACCGGGATTCCTCCAGAGGATACTGGAGTGGTACGCCTGCTGTTGCTGCCGCTGCTGTTGTTGCTGCTGGGAGTCGATCGTCATCCCAGAGGGGAAGTCGGAAGACCACTTGTACTACTTCCAGTAAGCAATTGACTGTCCAACAGTCCTTTGTGAGGAAGATGAAATATGACAGCAGTCATCCTTTTGCAAAGCGGATAACTGAGGCCTTGACAGCTATGTTGGTGTTAGAGGTGCGTCCGGTATCCACCATTTGTTCAGTGGGACTTAGAGAATTGATGGAGATAGTGAGTCCCCGGTATCAAATCCCATCTAGGTTCCACTTCTCTAGGCAGGCGATACCGAGAATGTACACAGAAGTCAGAAAAAGAGTCACCAGTGTCCTACAAAATGCGGTTGTATCCAGTGTCCACTTAACCACGAACATGTGAACAAGTGGAACAGGGCAGACTAAGGACTATATGACTGTAACAGCCCACTGGGTAGATGTATGGCCTCCCACAGCAACAACAGCAGCGGCACCAGTAGCAGCATCTCGCAAATGCCAACTCGTTCCTAGGCAGGCTACGCTATGTATCACCACTTTCCATAAGAGGCACACAGCTGACAACCTCTTACGGAAACTGAGGAACATCATCGCAGAATGGCTTACCCCAATTGGACTCTCCTGGGGATTTGTGATATCGGACAACGCCACCAATATTGTGCATGCATTACATCTGGGCAAATTCCAGCATGTCCCATGTTTTGCACATACAATTAATTTGGTGGTGCAGAATTTTTTGAAAAATGACGGGTGTGCAGGAGATGCTGTCTTTTCTTTTTAAGAAGGAGCAATTCCGCAAAGTATGTGGGACTTGTGGTTGAAGCCCTTCATTCGCTTTGCCAGGATTCAAGGGTGGTCAAGCTGTTGAAATCAAAGCACTACATTTTGGCCACCGTGCTCGATCTTAGGTTTAAAGCCTACTTTGTATCTCTCTTTCCAGCAGACACAAGTGTGCAGAGGTGAAAAAACCTGCTGGTTAGTAAATTGTCAACTCAGGCGGCACGCGACCCGTCAATAGCTCCTCCTTCAATTTCTCCTGCCACTGGGGCTGCAAGGAAAAGGATAACATTTCCTATCCCACCCGCTGGCGGTGATGCAGGGAAGTCAGGAGCGAAAGCTGACATCTGGTCCGGACTGAAGGACCTGCCAACGATTACTGACATGTCTACTGTCACTGCATACATGAGTGACAGCATCCAAGTAGGCATGTCAGATAGTCCGTATGTATACTGGCAGGAAAAAGAGGCAATTTGGATGACCTTGCACAAACTAGCTTTATTTTACCTAAGTTACCCCCCCCCTCCAGTGTGTACTCCGAAAGAGTGTTTAGTGCAGCCGGTAACCTTGTCAGTGATCGGGGTAGGAGTAGGGATGAGCGGGTTCGGTTCCTCGGAATCCGAACCCGCCCGAACTGCATGTTTTTTTACACGGGGCCGAGCGACTCGGATCTTCCCGCCTTGCTCGGTTAACCCGAGCGCGCCCGAACGTCATCATCCCGCTGTCGGATTCTCGCGAGGCTCGGATTCTATCGCGAGACTCGGATTCTATATAAGGAGCCGCGCGTCGCCGCCATTTTCACACGTGCATTGAGATTCATAGGGAGAGGACGTGGCTGGCGTCCTCTCCGTTTATAGAGAAGAGAGTGAGACAGTAGAGAGAGACACAGTAGTAATTTTGGGGAGCATTAGGAGGAGTACTAGTTACTTGCTGAAGTGATAGATAGTGTGACTGTATATTATCTGACTTGTGGGGGAGACACTGACAGTGGGGAGCAGTTAGAGTCTGAGAGCAGGACTCAGGAGTACATATAACGTACAGTGCACACTTTTGCTGCCAGAGTGCCACACTGCCATTGTGACCACACTGACCACCAGTATAATATATATTGTGATTGTCTGCTTAGGAGTACTACTTGCAAGTTGCTGATAGTGTGACCAGTGACCTGACCACCAGTCACCACCAGTTTAATATATATATATATATATATATATATAATTGTATATAATATATATATAATATTGTATACCACCTACCCGTGGTTTTTTTTTTTTCTTTCTTCTTTATACATACTACTATAGTAGCTTACTGTAGCAGTCTGCGGTGCTGCTGAGCTGACTGTGTCCAGCAGGTCCGTCATCAGTCATTACATAATAAATATATATACCTGTCCGGCTGCAGTACTAGTGATTTATATATATATATATTGATTTCATCTCATTATCATCCAGTCTATATTAGCAGCAGACACAGTACGGTAGTCCACGGCTGTAGCTACCTCTGTGTCGGCAGTCGCTCGTCCATCCATAATTGTATACCACCTACCCGTGGTTTTTTTTTTCTTCTTTATACATACTACTATAGTAGCTTACTGTAGCAGTCTGCGGTGCTGCTGAGCTGACAGTGTCCAGCAGGTCCGTCATCAGTCATTACATAATAAATATATATACCTGTCCGGCTGCAGTACTAGTGATTTATATATATATATATTGATTTCATCTCATTATCATCCAGTCTATATTAGCAGCAGACACAGTACGGTAGTCCACGGCTGTAGCTACCTCTGTGTCGGCAGTCGCTCGTCCATCCATAATTGTATACCACCTACCCGTGGTTTTTTTTTTCTTCTTTATACATACTACTATAGTAGCTTACTGTAGCAGTCTGCGGTGCTGCTGAGCTGACAGTGTCCAGCAGGTCCGTCATCAGTCATTACATAATAAATATATATACCTGTCCGGCTGCAGTACTAGTGATATTATATATATATATATATATTGATTTCATCTCATTATCATCCAGTCTATATTAGCAGCAGACACAGTACGGTAGTCCACGGCTGTAGACACCTCTGTGTCGGCAGTCGCTCGTCCATCCATAATTGTATACCACCTACCCGTGGTTTTTTTTTTTCTTTCTTCTTTATACATACTACTATAGTAGCTTACTGTAGCAGTCTGCGGTGCTGCTGAGCTGACAGTGTCCAGCAGGTCTGTCATCAGTCATTACATAATAAATATATATACCTGTCCGGCTGCAGTACTAGTGATATTATATATATATATATTGATTTCATCTCATTATCATCCAGTCTATATTAGCAGCAGACACAGTACGGTAGTCCACGGCTGTAGCTACCTCTGTGTCGGCAGTCGCTCGTCCATCCATAATTGTTTACCACCTACCCGTGGTTTTTTTTTTTCTTTCTTCTTTATACATACTACTATAGTAGCTTACTGTAGCAGTCTGCGGTGCTGCTGAGCTGACTGTGTCCAGCAGGTCCGTCATCAGTCATTACATAATAAATATATCTACCTGTCCGGCTGCAGTACTAGTGTGATATAATATATATTGATTTCATCTCATTATCATCCAGTCTATATTAGCAGCAGACACAGTACGGTAGTCCACGGCTGTAGCTACCTCTGTGTCGGCAGTCGCTCGTCCATCCATAATTGTATACCACCTACCCGTGTTTTTTTTCTTTCTTTCTTCTTTATACATACTACTATAGTAGCTTACTGTAGCAGTCTGCGGTGCTGCTGAGCTGACAGTGTCCAGCAGGTCCGTCATCAGTCATTACATAATAAATATATATATACCTGTCCGGCTGCAGTACTAGTGATATTATATATATATATATTGATTTCATCTCATTATCATCCAGTCTATATTAGCAGCAGACACAGTACGGTAGTCCACGGCTGTAGCTACCTCTGTGTCGGCAGTCGCTCGTCCATCCATAATTGTATACCACCTACCCGTGGTTTTTTTTTTTCTTTCTTCTTTATACATACTACTATAGTAGCTTACTGTAGCAGTCTGCGGTGCTGCTGAGCTGACAGTGTCCAGCAGGTCCGTCATCAGTCATTACATAATAAATATATATACCTGTCCGGCTGCAGTACTAGTGATATTATATATATATATATATTGATTTCATCTCATTATCATCCAGTCTATATTAGCAGCAGACACAGTACGGTAGTCCACGGCTGTAGCTACCTCTGTGTCGGCAGTCGCTCGTCCATCCATAATTGTATACCACCTACCCGTGTTTTTTTTTTTTGTCTTTCTTCTTTATACATACTACTATAGTAGCTTACTGTAGCAGTCTGCGGTGCTGCTGAGCTGACTGTGTCCAGCAGGTCCGTCATCAGTCATTACATAATAAATATATCTACCTGTCCGGCTGCAGTACTAGTGTGATATAATATATATTGATTTCATCTCATTATCATCCAGTCTATATTAGCAGCAGACACAGTACGGTAGTCCACGGCTGTAGCTACCTCTGTGTCGGCAGTCGCTCGTCCATCCATAATTGTATACCACCTACCCGTGTTTTTTTTTTTTTCTTTCTTCTTTATACATACTACTATAGTAGCTTACTGTAGCAGTCTGCGGTGCTGCTGAGCTGACAGTGTCCAGCAGGTCCGTCATCAGTCATTACATAATAAATATATCTACCTGTCCGGCTGCAGTACTAGTGTGATATAATATATATTGATTTCATCTCATTATCATCCAGTCTATATTAGCAGCAGACACAGTACGGTAGTCCACGGCTGTAGCTACCTCTGTGTCGGCAGTCGCTCGTCCATCCATAATTGTATACCACCTACCCGTGGTTTTTTTTTTTTCTTTCTTCTTTATACATACTACTATAGTAGCTTACTGTAGCAGTCTGCGGTGCTGCTGAGCTGACAGTGTCCAGCAGGTCCATCATCAGTCATTACATAATAAATATATCTACCTGTCCGGCTGCAGTACTAGTGATATTATATATATATATATTGATTTCATCTCATTATCATCCAGTCTATATTAGCAGCAGACACAGTACGGTAGTCCACGGCTGTAGCTACCTCTGTGTCGGCAGTCGCTCGTCCATCCATAAGTATACTAGTATCCATCCATCTCCATTGTTTACCTGAGGTGCCTTTTAGTTGTGCCTATTAAAATATGGAGAACCAAAATGTTGAGGTTCCAAAATTAGGGAAAGATCAAGATCCACTTCCACCTCGTGCTGAAGCTGCTGCCACTAGTCATGGCCGAGATGATGAAATGCCAGCAACGTCGTCTGCCAAGGCCGATGCCCAATGTCATAGTACAGAGCATGTAAAATCCAAAACACCAAATATCAGTAAAAAAAGGACTCCAAAATCTAAAATAAAATTGTCGGAGGAGAAGCGTAAACTTGCCAATATGCCATTTACCACACGGAGTGGCAAGGAACGGCTGAGGCCCTGGCCTATGTTCATGGCTAGTGGTTCAGCTTCACATGAGGATGGAAGCACTCAGCCTCTCGCTAGAAAAATGAAAAGACTCAAGCTGGCAAAAGCACCGCAAAGAACTGTGCGTTCTTCGAAATCCCAAATCCACAAGGAGAGTCCAATTGTGTCGGTTGCGATGCCTGGACGTGAAGAGCATGCGCCTTCCACCATTTGCACGCCCCCTGCAAGTGCTGGAAGGAGCACCCGCAGTCCAGTTCCTGATAGTCAGATTGAAGATGTCAGTGTTGAAGTACACCAGGATGAGGAGGATATGGGTGTTGCTGGCGCTGGGGAGGAAATTGACAAGGAGGATTCTGATGGTGAGGTGGTTTGTTTAAGTCAGGCACCCGGGGAGACACCTGTTGTCCGTGGGAGGAATATGGCCGTTGACATGCCTGGTGAAAATACCAAAAAAATCAGCTCTTCGGTGTGGAAGTATTTCAACAGAAATGCGGACAACATTTGTCAAGCCGTGTGTTGCCTTTGTCAAGCTGTAATAAGTAGAGGTAAGGACGTTAACCACCACGGAACATCCTCCCTTATACGTCACCTGCAGCGCATTCATAATAAGTCAGTGACAAGTTCAAAAACTTTGGGCGACAGCGGAAGCAGTCCACTGACCAGTAAATCCCTTCCTCTTGTAACCAAGCTCACGCAAACCACCCCACCAACTCCCTCAGTGTCAATTTCCCCCTTCCCCAGGAATGCCAATAGTCCTGCAGGCCATGTCACTGGCAATTCTGATGATTCCTCTCCTGCCTGGGATTCCTCCGATGCATCCTTGCGTGTAACGCCTACTGCTGCTGGCGCTGCTGTTGTTGCTGCTGGGAGTCGATGGTCATCCCAGAGGGGAAATCGTAAGACCACTTTTACTACTTCCACCAAGCAATTGACAGTCCAACAGTCCTTTGCGAGGAAGATGAAATATCACAGCAGTCATCCTGCTGCAAAGCGGATAACTGAGGCCTTGGCATCCTGGGTGGTGAGAAACGTGGTTCCGGTATCCATCATTACTGCAGAGCCAACTAGAGACTTGTTGTAGGTACTGTGTCCCCGGTACCAAATACCATCTAGGTTCCATTTCTCTAGGCAGGCGATACCGAAAATGTACACAGACCTCAGAAAAAGAGTCACCAGTGTCCTAAAAAATGCAGCTGTACCCAATGTCCACTTAACCACAGACATGTGGACAAGTGGAGCAGGGCAGGGTCAGGACTATATGACTGTGACAGCCCACTGGGTAGATGTATGGACTCCCGCCGCAAGAACAGCAGCGGCGGCACCAGTAGCAGCATCTCGCAAACGCCAACTCTTTCCTAGGCAGGCTACGCTTTGTATCACCGGTTTCCAGAATACGCACACAGCTGAAAACCTCTTACGGCAACTGAGGAAGATCATCGCGGAATGGCTTACCCCAATTGGACTCTCCTGTGGATTTGTGGCATCGGACAACGCCAGCAATATTGTGTGTGCATTAAATCTGGGCAAATTCCAGCACGTCCCATGTTTTGCACATACCTTGAATTTGGTGGTGCAGAATTTTTAAAAAAACGACAGGGGCGTGCAAGAGATGCTGTCGGTGGCCAGAAGAATTGCGGGACACTTTCGGCGTACAGGCACCACGTACAGAAGACTGGAGCAACACCAAAAACGCCTGAACCTGCCCTGCCATCATCTGAAGCAAGAAGTGGTAACGAGGTGGAATTCAACCCTATATATGCTTCAGAGGTTGGAGGAGCAGCAAAAGGCCATTCAAGCCTATACAATTCAGCACGATATAGGAGGTGGAATGCACCTGTCTCAAGCGCAGTGGAGAATGATTTCAACGTTGTGCAAGGTTCTGCTGCCCTTTGAACTTGCCACACGTGAAGTCAGTTCAGACACTGCCAGCCTGAGTCAGGTCATTCCTCTCATCAGGCTTTTGCAGAAGAAGCTGGAGACATTGAAGGAGGAGCTAACACGGAGCGATTCCGCTAGGCATGTGGGACTTGTGGATGGAGCCCTTAATTCGCTTAACAAGGATTCACGGGTGGTCAATCTGTTGAAATCAGAGCACTACATTTTGGCCACCGTGCTCGATCCTAGATTTAAAACCTACCTTGGATCTCTTTTTCCGACAGACACAAGTCTGCTGGGGTTCAAAGACCTGCTGGTGAGAAAATTGTCAAGTCAAGCGGAACGCGACCTGTCAACATCTCCTCCTTCACATTCTCCCGCAACTGGGGGTGCGAGGAAAAGGCTCAGAATTCCGAGCCCACCCGCTGGCGGTGATGCAGGGCAGTCTGGAGCGACTGCTGATGCTGACATCTGGTCCGGACTGAAGGACCTGTCAACGATTACGGACATGTCGTCTACTGTCACTGCATATGATTCTCTCCCCATTATCTTACTCACACAGCTACCTCATTGCGCCTCTTTTTTTCTTTGCGTCATGTGCTGTTTGGGGAGTGTTTTTTGGAAGGGCCATCCTGCGTGACACTGCAGTGCCACTCCTAGATGGGCCAGGTGTTTGTGTCGGCCACTAGGGTCGCTTATCTTACTCACACAGCTACCTCATTGCGCCTCTTTTTTTCTTTGCGTCATGTGCTGTTTGGGGAGTGTTTTTTGGAAGGGCCATCCTGCGTGACACTGCAGTGCCACTCCTAGATGGGCCCGGTGTTTGTGTCGGCCACTAGGGTCGCTTATCTTACTCACACAGCTACCTCATTGCGCCTCTTTTTTTCTTTGCGTCATGTGCTGTTTGGGGAGTGTTTTTTGGAAGGGCCATCCTGCGTGACACTGCAGTGCCACTCCTAGATGGGCCAGGTGTTTGTGTCGGCCACTAGGGTCGCTTATCTTACTCACACAGCTACCTCATTGCGCCTCTTTTTTTCTTTGCGTCATGTGCTGTTTGGGGAGTGTTTTTTGGAAGGGCCATCCTGCGTGACACTGCAGTGCCACTCCTAGATGGGCCCGGTGTTTGTGTCGGCCACTAGGGTCGCTTATCTTACTCACACAGCTACCTCTGTGCAAATTTTAGGACTAAAAATAATATTGTGAGGTGTGAGGTATTCAGAATAGACTGAAAATGAGTGGAAATTATGGTTTTTGAGGTTAATAATACTTTGGGATCAAAATGACCCCCAAATTCTATGATTTAAGCTGTTTTTTAGTGTTTTTTGAAAAAAACACCCGAATCCAAAACACACCCGAATCCGACAAAAAAAATTCGGTGAGGTTTTGCCAAAACGCGGTCGAACCCAAAACACGGCCGCGGAACCGAACCCAAAACCAAAACACAAAACCCGAAAAATTTCAAGTGCACATCTCTAGGTAGGAGGTTACTTCCACTAAATGTGGAATGGATGATGTTCATCAAAATGAACTATAAATTCCTCCGGGAAGACCTTTACTAGCAATTGCCTCCAGAAAGTACACAGGGACCTGTGGTGGTGGATTCCAGTGGGGACGAATTAATACTCTGTAAGGAGGATGTACACAGTGAAAGGAGTGAGGAATCGGAGGGTGATGATGAGGTGGACATCTTGCCTCTGTAGAGCCAGTTTGTGCAAGGAGAGATTGATTGCTTCTTTTTTGGTGGGGGCCCAAACAAACCAGTCATTTCAGCTACAGTCGTGTGGCAGACCCTGTCACTGAAATGATTGGTTTGTTAAAGTGTGCATGTCCTGTTTATACAACATATGGGTGGGTTGGAGGGCCCAAGGACAATTCCATCTTGCACCTCTTTTTCTTCTTTGCATCATGTGCTGTTTGGAGACTAGTTTTTTTAAGTGCCATCCTGTCTGCAACTGCAGTGCCACTCCTAGATGGGCCAGGTGTTTGTGCCGCACACTTGTGTCGCTTAGCATAGTCATACAGCCACCTCGGTGCAACCTTTTGGCCTAAAAACAATATTGTGAGGTGTGAGGTGGTCAGAATAGACTGGTAATGAGTGGAAATGAATGCTAGTGAGGTTAATAATACCGTAGGATCAAAATTACCCCCAAATTCTGTGATTTTAGCCATTTTATGTTTTTTCAAAAATCATCCAGATACAAAACCAAAACCAAAATACAAAAGGGTGGTTTTGGCTAAACCAATCCAAAACCAAAACACGAGCAGGAATTAGAACCAAAACCAAAACACAAAACACGAAAAGTCCCGCCGCACATCTCTAATAATAATAGACAATAATACAGTAAAACGGAGATGTTCTTTGTCCTGCATTCTGCAAAACTGTTCATCATTCAGATAATGCGCTCTGTTGTTTCTGTCCAAGCATAGGCTAATCTTCCTGAATGCATTCCAGTTTGACCACCCATAAGATTGGCCAGGCCAAACAGTTCTGGATTCCTGATTTACAGTTTACGCAGCCCTGTGTAATAGTTCTCTGCCGACTGTAGTTTTTGGAATGGACAAAAATTGTGCATTTTGTCTAAAGATGAGTGGGTTCGGTTCTCAGAGAACCGAACCGTACCGAACTTCACCATCTGAGTCCGGTTCCGAGCCAGACTCGGGTTTTCCCGCCTGACCCGGAAACCCGAACGAGACAAAACGTCATCATCCCGCTGTCGGATTCTCGCGGGATTTGTATTCCATATAAGTAGCCGCGCGTCGTGGCCATTTTCACTCCAGTCTGGGAGAGTGTAGCGAGAGGACGTGTCTCCGTCCTCAGTGTCTGTGTGGGGGCGGGGAAGTGGGGTGGCGAGTCTAGTGCTGTGTTGTGCTGCTCAGTCCAGTCCAGTGTAGCCAGTGTCTTATGCTGCATCAGTCCAGCCAGTCACAGTGTTGGTGTCCTCTGCTGCTATATGTCCCCAGTGCTGCTGGCTGCTGTATAAGTCCCTTGCATTTTTGCTGAGTTGTCTTGCATCAGACCAGGGGTAGTGTCTAGTGCAGCATCAGTCCAGTGACCAGTCACAGTGGTGGTGTCCTCTGCTGCCATATATCCAGTGTAGCTGTATAAGTCCCTTTCAGTGGTGCTGTGTTGTCCTGCATTAGACCAGGGGTAGTGTCTTTTGCAGCATCAGTCCAGTGACCAGTCACAGTGGTGGTGTCCTCTACTGCCATATATCCAGTGTTACTGCCATATAATTCCCGTGATACTGGCGTATAATTCCTGTGATATTGCCGTATAATTCCCGTGATACTGGTGTATAATTCCTGTGATATTGCCTTATAATTCCAGTGATATTGCCATATAATTCCCGTGATACTGACGTATAATTCCTGTGATATTGCCATATAATTCTCGGAATACTGGCGTATAATTCCTGTGATATTGCCGTATAATTCTCGTAATACTGGCGTATAATTCCTGTGACATTGCTGTATAATTCTCGGAATACTGGCGCATAATTCCTATGATATTGCTGTATAATTCCTGTGATATTGCCATATAATTCTCGGAATACTGGCATATAATTCCTGTGACATTGCCGTATAATTCTCGGAATACTGGCGTATAATTCCTATGATATTGCCGTATAATTCTTGGAATACTGGCGTATAATTCCTGTGATACTGCCATATAATTCTCGGAATACTGGCGTATAATTCCCGTGATACTGGCGTATAATTCCTGTGATATTGCCGTATAATTACAGTTATCCTGCCGTATAATTCCTGTGATATTGCCATATAATTCTCAGAATACTGGCGTATAATTCCTGTGACATTGCCGTATAATTCTTGGAATACTGGCGTATAATTCCTGTGATACTGCCATATAATTCCAGTTATCCTGCCGTATAATTCCATATAAATCCATATAATTCTGTATAAATCCAGTCCAGTGGTGCTGCCATTTAAATTCAGTGGTGCTGTCCTGTATATTATTTACTCCAAATAAAGGGGGTTGTTAATATTTAATCCAAATAATTTTTACAGGGTTTGCCCTATGAGGTGTAGGGGTACGCTCTCTTGTGCCGCATATTGTGTTATGTAACTCCAGAAAAATAATGGAGAACAAATATTTGGAGGATAAAATAGGGAAAGATCAAGAACCACTTCCTCCTAGTGCTGAAGCTGCTGCCACTAGCCATGACATAGACGATGAAATGCCATCAACGTCGTCTGCCAAGGCTGATGCCCAATGTGATAGTAGAAGGCATGTAAAATCCAAAAAGCCAAAGTCCAGTAAAAAGACCCAAAAAAAGAAATTTAAATAATTTGAGGAGAAACGTAAACTTGCCAATATGCCATTTACGACACGGAGTGGCAAGGAACAGCTGAGGCCCTGGTCTATGTTCATGACTAGTGGTTCAGCTTCACATGACGATGGATGCCCTCATAACTAGTGATGAGCGGGTTTGGTTCCTCGGAATCCGAACCCCCCCGTCGCCGCCATTTTCACACGTGCATTGAGATTCATAGGGAGAGGACGTGGCTGGCGTCCTCTCCATTTAGATTAGAAGAGAGAGTGAGAGTGAGACACTTGATTTACTGGAGCTTAGGAGTACTACTCAGAGAGTGCAGAGTTTACTAGTGACTGACCAGTGACCACCAGTGCAGTTTTATTATATTATTATTTATATAATCCGTTCTCTGCCTGAAAAAAACCGATACACAGTGACACAGTAACAGTATACCATATCTGTGCTCAGCCTCAGTGTGCTGCATCATCTATGTATATCTGACTGTGCTGAGTGCTCAGTGCTCACACAGCTTAATTGTGGGGGAGACTGGGGAGCAGTAGCAGGAGTACATATTATTTAACAGTGCACACTTTTGCTGCCAGAGTGCCACTGCCAGTGTGACTGACCAGTGACCACTGACCACCAGTATAACTATATTGTGATTGTCTGCCTGAAAAAGTTAAACACTCGTCGTGTGGTGTTTTTATTCTATAAACGCATTCTGCTGACAGTGTCCAGCAGGTCCGTCATTAATTATATAATATATACCTGTCCGGCTGCAGTAGTGATATATATATAGTTTTTTTATCATCCAGTCTATATTTGCAGCAGACGCAGTACGGTAGTCCACGGCTGTAGCTACCTCTGTGTCGGCAGTCGCTCGTCCATCCATAATTGTATACCACCTACCTGTGGTGTTTTGTTTTTTTTCTATCTTCTTGATACTAGTAGCTTACTTTAGGAGTCTGCAGTGCTGCTGACAGTGTCCAGCAGGTCCGTCATTATAATATATACCTGTCCGGCTGCAGTAGTGATATATATATATTTTTTATATCATTATCATCCAGTCTATATTAGCAGCAGATGCAGTACGGTAGTCCACGGCTGTAGCTACCTCTGTGTCGGCAGTCGCTCGTGCATCCATAATTGTATACCACCTACCTGTGGTGTTTTTTTTTTCTATCTTCTTGATACTAGTAGCTTACTTTAGGAGTCTGCAGTGCTGCTGACAGTGTCCAGCAGGTCCGTCATTATAATATATACCTGTCCGGCTGCAGTAGTGATATATATATATTTTTTATATCATTATCATCCAGTCTATATTAGCAGCAGACGCAGTACGGTAGTCCACGGCTGTAGCTACCTCTGTGTCGGCAGTCGCTCGTCCATCCATAATTGTATACCACCTACCTGTGGTGTTTTTTTTTTTTTCTATCTTCTTGATACTAGTAGCTTACTTTAGGAGTCTGCAGTGCTGCTGACAGTGTCCAGCAGGTCCGTCATTATAATATATACCTGTCCGGCTGCAGTAGTGATATATATATATTTTTTATATCATTATCATCCAGTCTATATTAGCAGCAGACGCAGTACGGTAGTCCACGGCTGTAGCTACCTCTGTGTCGGGAGTCGCTCGTGCATCCATAATTGTATACCACCTACCTGTGGTGTTTTTTTTTTTTTTCTATCTTCTTGATACTACTAGTAGCTTACTTTAGGAGTCTGCAGTGCTGCTGACAGTGTCCAGCAGGTCCGTCATTATAATATATACCTGTCCGGCTGCAGTAGTGATATATATATATTTTTTATATCATTATCATCCAGTCTATATTAGCAGCAGACGCAGTACGGTAGTCCACGGCTGTAGCTACCTCTGTGTCGGCAGTCGCTCGTGCATCCATAATTGTATACCACCTACCTGTGGTGTTTTTTTTTTTCTATCTTCTTGATACTAGTAGCTTACTTTAGGAGTCTGCAGTGCTGCTGACAGTGTCCAGCAGGTCCGTCATTATAATATATACCTGTCCGGCTGCAGTAGTGATATATATATATATTTTTTATATCATTATCATCCAGTCTATATTAGCAGCAGACGCAGTACAGTAGTCCACGGCTGTAGCTACCTCTGTGTCGGCAGTCGCTCGTGCATCCATAATTGTATACCACCTACCTGTGGTGTTTTTTTTTTTCTATCTTCTAGATACTAGTAGCTTACTTTAGGAGTCTGCAGTGCTGCTGACAGTGTCCAGCAGGTCCGTCATTATAATATATACCTGTCCGGCTGCAGTAGTGATATATATATATTTTTTATATCATTATCATACAGTCTATATTAGCAGCAGACGCAGTACGGTAGTCCACGGCTGTAGCTACCTCTGTGTCGGGAGTCGCTCGTGCATCCATAATTGTATACCACCTACCTGTGGTGTTTTTTTTTTTTTTCTATCGTCTTGATACTACTAGTAGCTTACTTTAGGAGTCTGCAGTGCTGCTGACAGTGTCCAGCAGGTCCGTCATTATAATATATACCTGTCCGGCTGCAGTAGTGATATATATATATATTTTTTATATCATTATCATCCAGTCTATATTAGCAGCAGACGCAGTACGGTAGTCCACGGCTGTAGCTACCTCTGTGTCGGCAGTCGCTCGTGCATCCATAATTGTATACCACCTACCTGTGGTGTTTTTTTTTTCTATCTTCTTGATACTAGTAGCTTACTTTAGGAGTCTGCAGTGCTGCTGACAGTGTCCAGCAGGTCCGTCATTATAATATATACCTGTCCGGCTGCAGTAGTGATATATATATATATTTTTTATATCATTATCATCCAGTCTATATTAGCAGCAGACGCAGTACAGTAGTCCACGGCTGTAGCTACCTCTGTGTCGGCAGTCGCTCGTGCATCCATAATTGTATAACACCTACCTGTGGTGTTTTTTTTTTCTTTCTATCTTCTTGATACTACTAGTAGCTTACTTTAGGAGTCTGCAGTGCTGCTGACAGTGTCCAGCAGGTCCGTCATTATATAATATATACCTGTCCGGCTGCAGTAGTGATATATATATATTTTTTATATCATTATCATCCAGTCTATATTAGCAGCAGACGCAGTACGGTAGTCCACGGCTGTAGCTACCTCTGTGTCGGCAGTCGCACGTCCATCCATAAGTATACTAGTATCCATCCATCTCCATTGTTTACCTGAGGTGCCTTTTAGTTGTGCCTATTAAAATATGGAGAACAAAAATGTTGAGGTTCCAAAAATAGGGAAAGATCAAGATCGACTTCCACCTCGTGCTGAAGCTGCTGCCACTAGTCATGGCCGAGACAATGAAATGCCATCAACGTCGTCTGCCAAGGCCGATGCCCAATGTCATAGTACAGAGCATGTAAAATCCAAAACACCAAATATCAGTAAAAAAAGGACTCAAAAATCTAAAATAAAATTGTCAGAGGAGAAGCGTAAACTTGCCAATATGCCATTTACCACACGGAGTGGCAAGGAACGGCTGAGGCCCTGGCCTATGTTCATGGCTAGTGGTTCAGCTTCACATGAGGATGGAAGCACTCAGCCTCTCGCTAGAAAAATGAAAAGACTTAAGCTGGCAAAAGCACAGCAAAGAACTGTGCGTTCTTCGAAATCCCAAATCCACAAGGAGAGTCCAATTGTGTCGGTTGCGATGCCTGACCTTCCCAACACTGGACGTGAAGAGCATGCGCCTTCCACCATTTGCACGCCCCCTGCAAGTGCTGGAAGGAGCACCCGCAGTCCAGTTCCTGATAGTCAGATTGAAGATGTCAGTGTTGAAGTACACCAGGATGAGGAGGATATGGGTGTTGCTGGCGCTGGGGAGGAAATTGACCAGGAGGATTCTGATGGTGAGGTGGTTTGTTTAAGTCAGGCACCCGGGGAGACACCTGTTGTCCGTGGGAGGAATATGGCCATTGACATGCCTGGTGAAAATACCAAAAAAATCAGCTTTTCGGTGTGGAAGTATTTCACCAGAAATGCGGACAACAGGTGTCAAGCCGTGTGTTGCCTTTGTCAAGCTGTAATAAGTAGAGGTAAGGACGTTAACCACCTCGGAACATCCTCCCTTATACGTCACCTGCAGCGCATTCATCATAAGTCAGTGACACGTTCAAAAACTTTGGGCGACAGCGGAAGCAGTCCACTGACCAGTAAATCCCTTCCTCTTGTAACCAAGCTCACACAAACCACCCCACCAACTCCCTCAGTGTCAATTTCCTCCTTACCCAGGAAAGCCAATAGTCCTGCAGGCCATGTCACTGGCAAGTCTGACGAGTCCTCTCCTGCCTGGGATTCCTCCGATGCATCCTTGAGTGTAATGCCTACTGCTGCTGGCGCTGCTGTTGTTGCTGCTGGGAGTCGATCGTCATCCCAGAGGGGAAGTCGGAAGACCACTTGTACTACTTCCAGTAAGCAATTGACTGTCCAACAGTCCTTTGCGAGGAAGATGAAATATCACAGCAGTCATCCTGCTGCAAAGCGGATAACTGAGGCCTTGACAACTATGTTGGTGTTAGATGTGTGTCCGGTATCCGCCGCTAGTTCACAGGGAACTAGACAATTTCTTGAGGTAGTGTGCCCCCGTTACCAAATACCATCTAGGTTCTACTTCTCTAGGCAGGCGATACCGAGAATGTACACGGACGTCAGAAAAAGACTCACCAGTCACGGACATGTGGACAAGTGGAGCAGGGCAGACTCAGGACTACATGACTGTGACAGCCCACTGGGTAGATGTATTGCCTCCCGCCGCAAGAACAGCAGCGGCGGCACCTGTAGCAGGATCTCTCAAACGCCAGCTCGTTCCTAGGCAGGCTACGCTTTGTATCACCGCTTTCCAGAATACGCACACAGCTGAAAACCTCTTACGGCAACTGAGGAAGATCATCGCAGAATGGCTTACCCCAAATGGACTCTCCTGTGGATTTGTGGCATCGGACAACGCCAGCAATATTGTGTGTGCATTAAATCTGGGCAAATTCCAGCACGTCCCATGTTTTGCACATACCTTGAATTTGGTGGTGCAGAATTATTTAAAAAACGACAGGGGCGTGCAAGAGATGCTGTCGGTGGCCAGAAGAATTGCGGGCCACTTTCGGCGTGCAGGCACCGCGTACAGAAGACTGGAGCACCACCAAAAAAACCTGAACCTGCCCTGCCATCATCTGAAGCAAGAGGTGGTAACGAGGTGGAATTCAACCCTCTATATGCTTCAGAGGATGGAGGAGCAGCAAAAGGCCATTCAAGCCTATACATCTGGCCACGATATAGGCAAAGGAGGTGGAATGCACCTGTCTCAAGCGCAGTGGAGAATGATTTCAACGTTGTGCAAGGTTCTGCAACCTTTTGAACTTGCCACACGTGAAGTCAGTTCAGACACTGCCAGCCTGAGTCAGGTCATTCCCCTCATCAGGCTTTTGCAGAAGAAGCTGGAGACATTGAAGGAGGAGCTAACACAGACCGATTCCGCTAGGCATGTGGGACTTGTGGATGGAGCCCTTAATTCGCTTAACAAGGATTCACGGGTGGTCAATCTGTTGAAATCAGAGCACTACATTTTGGCCACCGTGCTCGATCCTAGATTTAAAACCTACCTTGGATCTCTCTTTCCGGCAGACACAAGTCTGCAGGGGTTCAAAGAAATGCTGGTGAGAAAATTGTCAAGTCAAGCGGAACGCGACCTGTCAACATCTCCTCCTTCACATTCTCCCGCAATTGGGGGTGCGAGGAAAAGGCTCAGAATTCCGAGCCCACCCGCTGGCGGTGATGCAGGGCAGTCTGATGCTGACATCTGGTCCGGACTGAAGGACCTGCCAACGATTACGGACATGTCGTCTACTGTCACTGCATATGATTCTGTCACCATTGAAAGAATGGTGGAGGATTATATGAGTGACCGCATCCAAGTAGGCACGTCAGACAGTCCGTACGTATACTGGCAGGGAAAAGAGGCAATTTGGAGGCCCTTGCACAAACTGGCTTTATTCTACCTAAGTTGCCCTCCCTCCAGTGTGTACTCCGAAAGAGTGTTTAGTGCCGCCGCTCACCTTGTCAGCAATCGGCGTACGAGGCTACTTCCAGAAAATGTGGAGAAGATGATGTTCATTAAAATGAATTATAATCAATTACTCCTTGGAGACATTCACCAGCAGCAATTGCCTCCAGAAAGTACACGGGGATCTGAGATGGTGGATTCCAGTGGGGACGAATTAATAATCTGTGAGGAGGGGGATGTACACAGTGAAAGGGGTGATGAATCGGAGGATGATGATGAGGTGGACATCTTGCCTCTGTAGAGCCAGTTTGTGCAAGGGGAGATTGATTGCTTCTTTTTTGGTGGGGGTCCAAAACCAACCCGTCATTTCAGTCACAGTCGTGTGGCAGACCCTGTCACTGAAATGATGGGTTGGTTAAAGTGTGCATGTCCTGTTTATACAACATAAGGGTGGGTGGGAGGGCCCAAGGACAATTCCATCTTGCACCTCTTTTTTCTTTTTTTCTTCTTTGCGTCATATGCTGTTTGGGGAGTGTTTTTTTGAAGGGCCAGCCTGCGTGACACTGCAGTGCCACTCCTAGATGGGCCAGGTGTTTGTGTCGGCCACTTGGGTCGCTGAGCTTAGTCATCCAGCGACCTCGGTGCAAATTTTAGGACTAAAAATAATATTGTGAGGTGTGAGGTGTTCAGAATAGACTGAAAATGAGTGTAAATTATGGTTATTGAGGTTAATAATACTTTGGGATCAAAATGACCCCCAAATTCTATGATTTAAGCTGTTTTTTAGGTTTTTTTTAAAAAAAAACCCGAATCCAAAACACACCCGAATCCGACAAAAAAAATTCGGTGAGGTTTTGCCAAAACGCGTTCGAACCCAAAACACGGCCGCGGAACCGAACCCAAAACCAAAACACAAAACCCGAAAAATTTCAAGTGCACATTCCTACTCATAACTGAGGCCTTGACACTTATGTTGGTGTTAGACGTGCATCCGGTATCCGCCATTAGTGCAGTGGGATTTGGACAATTGATGGAGGTATTGTGTCCCCGGTACCAAATCCCATCTAGATTCCACTTCACTAGGCAGGCGATACCGAGATTTTGCCATTTAATTCCAATGATTTGGACATATAATTATTAATTACAGTGATTTTGCCAATTAATTCCAGTGATTTGGACGTATAATTACAGTGATTTGCCAATGAATTACAGTGATTTGGACGTACAGTATAATTATTAATTCCAGTGGTTTTGCCAATTAATTACAGTGATTTGGATGTATCATTACCGTGATTTTGCCAATTAATTCTAGAGATGAGCGGGTTCGGTTCCTCGAGATCCGAACCCCCCCGAACTTCACCTATTTTACACGGTTCCGAGGCAGCCTTGGATCTTCCCGCCTTGCTCGGTTAACCCGAACGAGGCCGAACGTCATCATCCCGCTGTCGGATTCTCGCGAGATTCGTATTCTATATAAAAAGCCGCGCGTCGCCGCCATTTTCACTTGTGCATTGGAGATTGAACGGAGAGGACGTGGCTGCGTTCTCTCCCTGAAAAGCTCCGTAATCTGTGCTCAGTGTGCTGCAAATATCTGTGCTCAGTGTGCTGCAAATATCTGTGCTCAGTGTGCTGAAAATATCTGTGCTCAGTGTGCTGCAAATATCTGTGCTCAGTGTGCTTTATTGTGGGGACTGGGGACCACCAGTATAATAGTAGTACAGTACAGTACAGTAGGCCATTGCTGTATCTTGCAGCTCTGTGTCACTGCAAGTATCCATTCCATATCTGTGCTGCATTTTTGTGAGCAGTATATATAGTATTACAGTGCAGCATTTTGGTGACCAACAGTATATAGTTGTACAGTAGGCCATTGCTGTATCTTGCAGCTCTGTGTCACTGCAAGTATCCATTCCATATCTGTGCTGCATTTTTGTGAGCAGTATATATAGTATTACAGTGCAGCATTTTGGTGACCAACAGTATATAGTTGTACAGTAGGCCATTGCTGTATCTTGCAGCTCTGTGTCACTGCAAGTATGCATTCCATATCTGTGCTGCATTATTGTGAGCAGTATATATAGTATTACAGTGCAGCATTTTGGTGACCAACAGTATACATATATAGTACAGTACAGTAGGCCATTGCTATTGATATATTACTGGCATATAATTCCACACATTAAAAAATGGAGAACAAAAATGTTGAGGGTAAAATAGGGAAAGATCAAGATCCACTTCCACCTCGTGCTGAAGCTGCTTCCACTAGTCATGGCCAAGACGATGAAATGCCATCAACGTCGTCTGCCAAGGTCGATGCCCAATGTCATAGTAGAGAGCATGTAAAATCCCCAAAAAACTAAAGTTCAGTAAAATGACCCAAAAATCTAAATAAAAAGCGTCTGAGGAGAAGCGTAAACTTGCCAATATGCCATTTACAACACAGAGTGGCAAGGAACGGCTGAGGCCCTGGCCTATGTTCATGGCTAGTGGTTCAGCTTCACATGAGGATGGAAGCACTCATCCTCCTGCTAGAAAACTGAAAAGAGTTAAGATGGCAAAAGCACAGCAAAGAACTGTGCGTTCTTCTAAATCACAAATCCCCAAGGAGAGTCCAATTGTGTCGGTTGCGATGCCTGACCTTCCCAACACTGGACGGGAAGAGGTGGCGCCTTCCACCATTTGCACACCCCCTGCAAGTGCTGGAAGGAGCATCCACAGTCCAGTTCCTGATAGTCAAATTGAAGATGTTACTGTTGAAGTACACCAGGATGAGGATATGGGTGTTGCTGGCGCTGAGGAGGAAATTGACAAGGAGGATTCTGATGGTGAGGTGGTTTGTTTAAGTCAGGCACCCGGGAAGACACCTGTTGTCCGTGGGATGAATATGGCCTTTGACATGCCTGGTCAAATAAAAAAAAAAAATCACCTCTTCGGTGTGGAATTATTTTAACAGAAATGCGGACAACAGGTGTCAAGCCGTGTGTTGCCTTTGTCAAGCTGTAATAAGTAGGCGTAAGGACGTTAACCACCTAGGAACATCCTCCCTTATACGTCACCTGGAGCGCATTCATCAGAAGTCATTGACAAGTTCAAAAACTTTGGGTGACAGCGGAAGCAGTCCACTGATAACTAAGTCCCTTCCTCTTGTACCCAAACTCCTGCAAACCACACCACCTCTGTGTCAATTTCCTCCTTAGACAGGAACACCAGTAGTCCTGCAGGCCATGTCACTGGCAAGTCTGACGAGTCCTCTCCTAACTGGGATTCCTCCGATGGATCTTCAGTGTAACGCCTACTGCTGCTGGCGCTGCTGTTGTTGCTGCTGGGAGTCAATTGTCATCCCAGAGGGGAAGTCGGAAGACCACTTGTACTACTTCCAGTAAGCAACTGACTGTCCAACAGTCCTTTGCGAGGAAGATGAAATATCACAGCAGTCATCCTGCTGCAAAGCGGATAACTCAGGCCTTGGCAGCTGTGTTGGTGTGTTAGACGTGTGTCCGGTATCCACCGTTAATTCACAGGGAATTAGACAATTTATTGAGTCAGTGTGTCCCTGGTATCAAATACCATCTAGGTTCCACTTCTCTAGGAAGGCAATACTGAGAATGTACACAGACGTCAGAAAAAGAGTCACCAGTGTCCTAAAAAATGCAGTTGTACCGAATGTTCACTTAACCACGGACAGGTGGAGCAGGGCAGACTCATGACTATATGACTGTGACAGCCCACTGGGTAGATGTATTGCCTCCCGCAGCAAGAACAGCAGCGGCGGCACCAGTAGCAGCATCTCGCAAACGCCAACTCGTTCCTAGGCAGGCTACGCTTTGTATCACCGCTTTCCATAAGAGGCACACAGCTAACAACCTCTTACGGAAACTGAGGAACATCATCGCAGAATGGCTTACCCCAATTGGACTCTCCTGGGGATTTGTGACATCGGACAACACCACCAATATTGTGCGTGCATTACATGTGGGCAAATTCCAGCACGTCCCATGTTTTGCACATACATTGAATTTGGTGGTGCAGAATTTTTTCAAAAACGACAGGGGCGTGCAAGAGATGCTGTCGGTGGCCTGAAGAATTGCGGGCCACTTTCGGCATTCAGCCACCGCGTGCCGAAGACTGGAGCACCAGCAAACACTCCTGAACCTGCCCCGCCATCATCTGAAGCAAGAGGTGGTAACGAGGTGGAATTCAACCCTCTATATGATTCAGAGGATGTACACAGTGAAAGGGGTGAGGAATCGGAGGATCAGGAGGAGGTGGACAACTTGCCTCTGTAGAGCCAGTATGTGCAAGGAGAGATTGATTGCTTCTTTTTTGGTGGGGGCCCAAACCAACCAGTCATTTCAGCCACAGTCGTGTGGCAGACCCTGTGGCTGAAATGATGGGTTTGTTAAAGTGTGCATGTCCTGTTTATACAACATAAGGGTGGGTGGGAGGGCCCAAGGACAATTCCATCTTGCACCTCTTTTTTTATTTATTTATCCCTGCATCATGTGATGTTTGGGGCTAATTTTTTTAAGTGCCATCCTGTCTGACACTGCAGTGCCACTCCTAGGTGGGCCAGGTGGTTGTGCCGACCACTTGGGTCGCTTTTCTTAGTCATCCAGTGACCTCGGTGAAAATTTTAGGACTAAAAATAATACTGTGAGGTGTGAGGTTTTCAGAATACACTGGAAATGAGTGGAAATTATGGTTATTGAGGTTAATAATACTATGGGATCAAAATTACCCCCAAATTCTATGATTTAAGCTGTTTTTGAGGGGTTTTTGAAAAAAAAACACCCGAATCCAAAACACACCCGAATCCGACAAAAAAATTTCATGGAGGTTTTGCCAAAACGCGTCCGAATCCAAAACATGGCCACGGAACCGAATCCAAAACCAAAACACAAAACCCGAAAAATTTTCGGTGCACATCTCTATTTTAATTCCAGTGATTTGGACGTATAATTATTAATTACAGTGACTTTGCCAATTAATGACAGTGATTTGGATGTATAATTCCAGTGATTTTGCCAATTAATTCCAGTGATTTGGACGTATAAGTACAGTGATTTTGCCAATTAATTTCAGTGATTTGGACGTATAATTCCAGTTGGAATTGTTTGTGTCGCTTGGCTTAGTCATACATCTACCTCATTGCACCTCTTCAACATCTTTGCATGAGGTGCTGTTTGGGGCCTTTTTTTGGATATCTGCCCTCCTGTCTGCCACTGCAGTGCCACTCCTAGATGGGCCAATTGTTTGTGTCGCTTGGCTTAGTCATACATCTACCTCATTGCACCTCTTTTACTTCTTTGTATCATGTGCTGTTTGGGGCCTTTGTTTTATATCTGCCCTCCGGTCTGACACTGTAGTGCCACTCCTAGATGGGCCAGGTGTTTGTGCCGCACACTTGTGTCACTTAGCTTAGTCATCCAGCAACCTCGGTGCAACCTTTTGGCCTAAAAACA
Source organism: Pseudophryne corroboree (assembly GCF_028390025.1). Classification (NCBI taxonomy): domain Eukaryota; kingdom Metazoa; phylum Chordata; class Amphibia; order Anura; family Myobatrachidae; genus Pseudophryne; species Pseudophryne corroboree. Next base: position 776,975,022 of record NC_086449.1, on the reverse strand, counting down.
TTATTGTGTGGTGTGAGGTGTTCAGAATAGACTGGAAATGAGTGGAAATGATGAATGTTATTGAGGTTAACAATACCGTAGGATTAAAATTACCCCCAAATTTTTCAAAAATCATCCAGATCCAAAACCAAAACCCAAAAGGGTGGTTTCGGCAAAACCAAACCAAAACCAAAACACAAAAGTGGAATTAGAACCAAAACCAAAACACAAAACACAAAAAGTGCCAGCCGCACATCTCTAATTTTGTCTGGGTCGGTCGTGGCTCTCCACTTGCAGTGTCCTACCACTGGAATAATACTGTGCTTGCTGCCGAACAGCCCGCCCGGTATTAGGTGTATATCTGTGGCTTTTTAAATGGCAGTCTCACCACATGTAGATAGGCAATTGCCTTGGCGGGTGATGAGGATCTGTACCGTGAAAAGGATAACCGCCAGTTGCCATAGGAATTGAGTAGACAAATTCACGGGTCCCGGAGCACCTTTAAAGCGAACATCTAATGCGTTTTTCAGCTGTAACAATCTGGCTGTTCCTTCAGCGGGCTTTAAGAGTCAATCCTCATCACTTGCCAAGGCAATTCCAGCCGGTCTACATGTGGTGAGACTGCCGGCACCACAAGCATGGTATTATTCCAGCAGTGGGACGCTGGAAGCGGAGAGCTACCGACAGACCCAGACAGTGGGGATATCCAGCAGCTGGCTTATATATGGCACTGAAGGCCAGTTAAATCTCGTATGAATCACTAGTATCTCACCAGCCAGAATTGAGATATGAACCATTGGTAAAAGGGTTAAAGGCCCTTCCAGCTGGCAATCAGGGTAGCGTGAGACAGAGCTGCCTGAGGCACTGATTGGGTGGTGCTGAGGATCAAAGCCGGTCCTCCCTCCAAGTCAGCCATAGTTGGATGTGGACCCAGTGAGCAGCTGAGTGAAAAGACGGCTGGAAGGCCCAGAGACAGACCAGGGGGCTGGCAAGGAGGTGGAACATTGTACAAAGCTGACACCCCAGTGACAGAGAGAGCCAGCGCTGAGGAGAAGGTACACAGCTGATCTGTGTCACTAGGGGGCGAGACATTTGATTGCAGCATCAGAAGGGTGAGCTTATCTGTAACAGGTCTGTGTATTCCTGAGCATACCTCCCCACCCCAGACAGGCAGCCCTAGCAACACACAGCAAAGATACTGTCAGAGCAGCATAGGATATACCCCAGACAGTGGCGGAACTAGCGAGCGGTGGGCCCAAGTGTGACAAAATGCTTTGGACCCCCCCATCCCATCCAATTCTACCCCCTCACCCCTGGAGAGGATCTGGTGAGTGGGACCTGCTCAGTGCCAGAGAAATGGATACCTAGCAACAGTGCCGTCACTGTGTGCAAGAAACGGCATCAGAGCCCCCCACCTCCATGTAAAACAGGGGCAGTGCGCAGCGTAGGCGCGCAAAAAAATATAGGGGCATGGCTTTGTAGGGAAGGGATGTGGCCACAAAATAGTACCACAGCGTCCCCTTTTTACACATTACGGCAGACAGCGTCCCATTTTTTACACATTACAGCAGACAGCGTCCCCTTTTTACACATAATGGCAGACAGCGTCCCCTTTTTACACGTTACGGGAGACAGCGTCCCATTTTTTACACATTACGACAGACAGCGTCCCCCTTTTTACACATAACGGCAGACAGCGACCCCCTTTTTACACATAACGGCAGACAGCGTCCCCCTTTTTACTAGTGATGAGCGGGTTCGGTTTTACTCGGTTCTACTCGGTTCTCAAAACGGCATCTTATTGGCTCACGGATGTCATGTGTTTTGGATAGCCAATAAGATGCCGTTTTGAGAACCGAGTAAAACCAAGTAAAACCGAACCCGCTCATCACTACTTTTTACACATAACGGCAGACAGTGACCCACTTTTTACTCATAACAGCAGACAGTGACCTCCTTTTTACACATAACGGCAGACAGTGACCCCTTTTTACACATTATGGCAGATAGTGTGACCCCCTTTTTACACATTGAGGCAGACAGAATAGAAAGAAAGAAAGAAAGAAAGAAAGAAAGAAAGAAAGAAAGAAAGAAAGAAAGAAAGAAAGAAAACTATACTTACAGTCTCCGCTGGCTCAGGCTCCTCGTGCAGCTTCTGGCAGATGATGATCCCGGGCAGGAGAGAAGGTGGAGGAGGGAGGTGCAGGAGGGAGCCGCAGCAGCGCTGTGTTATTGGTGGAGGCGCTGCTGCTGCTTTCCCTTTCCTTCCCCATTGGCTATCCTCCGCTTCCCAGCATTCACAGCGGCGGAGGACAGCCTATGGGGAAGGAAATGGACAGCAGCAGCAGCGCCTCTACCAATTACAGTGCGCTGCTGCAGCTCCTTCCTCCACCTCCCTCCTCCTCCTTCACCCCCGTAGCCGCTGCTCCTCTCCTGTCCTCGGCGGCGGCTGTGTGCTGCGGGCGGCGGTTGCCCGCAGCACACAGCGGCATGTAATGAGTCAGTTTGACTCATTACATGCCGCGCAGCTTTGGGACCCTAGACAGTGGCGGGCCCCAGTGCAACGCACTGGTTGCACTGGCGGTAGTTCCGCCACTGACCCCAGAAATGGAAGACTCATGGCAAACTAGCTGCCCACATTAATCCCAACACTAAGTATATAACTCTGCCTGCATAAGCTGCTTAACTAAAGTGCAGACACCCTTTGTAGCCATTGGAAAAGGCTGTAGAGACTATGGGGGTAATTCAGACCTGATCATAGCAGCAAATTTGTTAGCAGCTGGGCAAAACCATGTGCACTGCAGGGGGGGCAGATATACAGTAACATGTGCAGAGAGAGTTAGATTTGGGTGGGGTGTGTTCAAACTGAAATTTAAATTGCAGTGTAAAAATAAAGCAGCCAGTATTTACCCTGCACAGAAACAATATCACCCACCCAAATCTATCTCTCCCTGCAAATGTTATATCTGCTCCCCCCTGCAGTGCACATGGTTTTGCCCAACTGCTAACAAGCAGAGTGTTTCTTGCGACGGGCGAGGTGTGCATTCTTGGTGGCTCAGTTTGTGCTCCCCGTCATTACTACTCCACTTGGGGAGCGGAGTTTCGTGCAATGACGCATTTGCGTCATGGCAAATGCATCATTACACGAAACTCCACCCCTGAGCGGAGTACTGATGACGGGGAGGAGGGGAAGCCCCCCGGGACACGGAGGGGGAGAGGTGGGCCGGCGCAGGCCGAAGAGCGGGAGCGGGATGGAAGAGGACGGATGCTGCTGCAAATGTAAGCATAACTTTCTCTCTCTGCCTGCTATAATGTGTAAAATGGGGACACTTGTCTGCCGTAATGTGTAAAATGGGGACTCTTGCCTGCCGTAATGTGTAAAATGGGGACTCTTGCCTGCTGTAATGTGTAAAATGGAGATTTAATGTATCAAGGGCATTGCGGTGTGTGGCATAATATGGTGCAGGGGCATTACTGTGTGGGGCTTAATATGGTAGATTTTTTTTTTCCTGTGGTGGCCGTGATCTGTTGGTGCAGGGTCAAAAACTGGGGTGTAAGGTAGTCTTTTCCTACAAGGCCACGCCCTTTTTTAATGAGACCATGCCTATTATACGAGGCCATGCCCCCTTACAAGCACAGATTTTTTTTTTTTTTAATATTTATAGGGGGTGCATGTTTTTTATGTCAAAGGAGGGGGTGCATTTTTAAATCTCGCACTGGTAGCCAAATTGGCTAGAAACAGCCCTGCTAACAAGTTTGCTGCTACAATCAGGTCTGAATTACCCCCTATATCAGTTGCAACAACTAGGAACAGATAGTGTGAAGGAGTTACCTTTTATTGGATATGTTGCAACTCAAGATATATATATGCACAATGAAAAAGTGAAAGGCAGCACTCATGAGACTTTGTAACCAAAATGTAATGAAGAATCCAGCATGTTTTGGCCAGCAGCCCATCATCAGGATGCATATATATTCACAACAGTTCTGTTTTACCAAGGCTATGGTTTAACAACTATGATACAATAGAGGTATATTTTTAATCCTATACAATTGTATATAGAAATGGAGCCACAATTGCGATCAGAACTGCTGTAAGCTTCAATGCTGATTTTAGGGCATTACTGTTCTATTCACTACTATGAAGATAAGTTAAATAGTTACGTAATTGTTTACAGGTTTGGACTGGCCCACAGGGGAAACCACCGATGGGCCCCACCTCCTGCTCTAAGGATCAGGTTCCAGACTGTGCACTTGAATTATACATTATACGTATGTTACCTTATACTGGACTATGGTGTATTTTCTACAGTGCATTACTGTTATTAAACCTAATATAAATAACCAATAAAATATTGAGTTATTTTTCGGCGCACAATATAAAATAATATTAAATAATTTACCTAAAACTGGTTTCAAAAGCTGTTAACCAATATAGTGAATAATTGGTATAATACCTTTTCAGCTGCTCTCACACGAGTATTCTGTAGTACTCGCTAATACAAAGACAAGAAAATAGAATGTGGCTACACAGTATCATGAGAGAGCGCTATACCATAATAATTGTTAAAAATTATTTAATTAATTTTGTTTAAAAACAATACATTTAGTAAAACATATCTTGCACCAATAGCTACCACTGCTTGAATTTAGTCCATATGCCCACCAATAGATGCGTCCACAAATAACTGTCCTGGAGCTCCAAGCATGGAATAATTAAGCACAATATAGTGCTATTTTTGTAACTCCAAAGGGACTACTGATGGTGTAAACCAGAATGTTTAGGTGCACGTACCAACCGTGCATCCAATGAAGAAGCCGCCAACTGCCTCAGGTAATGTTAATGAATCCGAGGACCCAGCGCTCTACAGGTGTCCCTCCCCACCGCCAGCTGATCTCTCACCGTTGCCGCTGCTGCGAGGCCGGCTGATGTAATGTTTATCCGGTGGTGCGCATATGTAGCGCGGCGGTATCTCGATGTCCTCGGGGAGGGAGAAACCAGGCGCTGCTCCGGGTCACTGTAAGAAGATGTGAAGGCGGTCTCCAGTAAGTAAGGAATCCAGGTGGTTTATAATGGATACAAGCAGTAGGTAGCTTCCTTAACGCATTTCTCCGTGTATAAGGTGATACGGTTTCTGATGAAACAGACAGACAGACATTTTGTAGGATTATATAAAAGATAATATTAAAATCACATGGAGTGACACCTTAAAAGGACTTAGGGGCCAATTCAGTGAGGATATTAAATTCTTCTAATCAGCAGAACTTGCTATCCTTTTGTACACATGCTGGGGGCCTCCCAGCGCTGGGCAAGGCTGCCCAGCATACTGAACGGCACCTCCCCCCCTGCTACAAGCAGAAATTGCGATCGCCTCGCAATTTCTGCGTATCAGCAGAAACTAAGGTTGACTCCTGTCGCAGGAGTCCCAGCGCCATCTGACCTGTTGCGGCAGCTGCGTGTGATGTCACGCAGCTGCAGTGACCGAGCCCCCGTTCGCATTGCACAGCCTACCGTTTGGGTAAGCCGCCCCCGCAACGCTCCGTTTCTTCCCTGAAAACGGAGTGTTGCCTCCCCCCTCCCGCACCGCGACCGCTTCTGCCTGATTGACAGGTAGAGGCGACCGCATTTTCTGCGGCCCCTGCAGAAAATGCGGATGCATGCGCAGTAGGGTCTGCTGCGCATGCGCCCGCGGCAACCCCACAAAAATTCCGACTGGATCGCGATTTGCGATCCGACCTGAATTAGCCCATTGGTAAATACTTTTCTGTTTGAGTAACAAATATAACATTTTGATCATACAATATATTGCTGAATATTACCATGAATTAACCCATCAATGACACTTTATGATCTATTATGGCTCTTGCAGCTGCTTTACTGCCCAACAGTGTGAACTCCCGGTGATGATCTCCTATCCGCTACATTGGTCGCTCCTCTGATGCATGGGTAGTGAAGGGCTTCACTGTGCATGTGCCAGCCCCTAAGTACAGTCCAAGTATAGGCTCAGAAGGAAAGGTCACTTGGCCCCTCCAACATTTTGCTGTGGCGTCCATAAGCAAACGCATGGGGAGGGGTTTCTGGTTGCCCGGAAACCCCCTTCTCTAGGCAGGTGACTCAAATTATGACAAAAGCAATGGTATTTTATACACTTACAAGAACTCCCGACACATTATGCAGTTTAGGGGACAGAACAGAGCGGCTGCACATGCCCAGTGGTAACAGCTTCTTCTACAAACTTTGCTGTGTGTGGTTCTGAGTCTTCATTCAGCGCACTGGACCAGAGAGCAGCTGCCAAGAAGAAATGACAGGAGCCTTAGCATGAGGTGGGAGAATGTGTGCTTAGAAAGACCAGTACTGGTTCTGTTATTTTTGTGTATTTATTTATTATAGTATGTTGAACCTTTTCCTGACCACTTATCTTATTTATATTATTTCATTATGTTTGATACAGCCTATACTATAGACCATCTATAGTGTTAGATATTAATACTGTATGCCATACAGTATCCGTGTATAAAAAGACCAATGTTTGCATTAATGTCCAGGGTCATTACTAGGTTCTTCTACCGCTCCCCCAGACCGCCGCACATTTGTAAACCCCCCACTAGAAATCCTGCGTTTGCAACTGGGGTCCAATGTGTTATGCTCCAGGCCAAAGACATTTATGACCGATAGGAAGGGTCCAGATTTAGACCTTCTTTTATATTTTATATATAGTGTATGGAAAACAACAGCTTTACATTGCAATTAAGTTTTTTTAATAAGGCTGTACTATTAATGTTAGATGGTTCACAACTGCATGACAGTTACACATTAATAATGCAGACACGTCCCTCTAATAATTCTGCTGGAATAATCTGTTTTAAATATTCATTTAGGTGACAGGAGAGCGCATTTGTGGCTCAATTTTCCAAATGTCAAATGTAAAACAGACGTTGTACATGATTCGCTGTAGTTTTCTACTTATTATGGGGGTGTTTCTGTGCACCACAGTTAAAACGGTGGATTACAGTTTAAGATGTACTGAAATTACTTTTCTTGTGGTAATTACAGTACCTTGATTTGATTGTCTATGTGGGGTGTTTTTATTTTTTAACAAATCATTTTTAAATCACTGTGATCTTTCATTTCATTGTTTTTCCAAATTGCACTACAGATCCCAGCAAGACCTAGCAGTAATGGGTATCCTGGTACTTGTTGTATTACAAGCGCCAGCATATACAAACACTTATAGCCCTTTCAGACTGCAAATGGTGGGTTGCACCCAGGAGCAGTGCCATAACTAGACATTTTAGCGCTCTGTGCAAGAAACAGCATCGATGCCCTCCCATTAACAAAACGGGCCAGTGAGCGCAACAAATATAGGGGCGTGGCTTCATGGGGGAAGGGGCATGGCCACAGAGCTCCTTTTTACACATTATGGGAGCAGAGCCCCCCTTTTTTACACATTGAGCAGGCAGAGCCCCCCTTTTTACACATTAGGCAGCAGAGTACCCCTTTTTTACACATTAGGCAGGTAGAGTCCCCTTTTTTACACATTAGGCAGGCAGAGTCCCCCTTTTTTACACATTAGGCAGGCAGAGTCCCCCTTTTTTGCACATTACAGCAGCAGAGTCCCCCTTTTTACACATTAAGCAGACAGAGTCCCCTTTTTACACACTAAGCAGACAGAGTCCCCTTTTTACACAATAGGCAGGCAGAGCCCCCTTTTTACATGAGAGAAAGAGTGTGTGTGTAAGTATTATATTTACCTGTGACCAGCTGGCAGGCATCTCCTATTCTCCTTCCTGCATGAGTCTTCCCCTCAGCTAGCAGCTCCTCGCGGCACAGGGCAGGGTGCAGGGCAGTGTGGGAGACTGAGTAAGCTGGGAGAGACATCTGACGTCTCTACTGACTTGCAGGGAGGAGGGGGGCCATCTGGCATCCAGGGATGGCAATGGCAGAGACACTCATCATGTGTTGGGAGCTAGCGGCTGTTGCAGTGCTCTCGAGTCCCTTGCAGAGACGGGGTGGGAGATAAGCGCCGTGGTGGGACTCAAAGATGGAGAGAGAAGTGACTGGAGATAGCTGCTGGCAGTGCTCCTGAGTCCCTTGCAGAGGTGGCGGCAGTGATGGGAGCAGTGGCGTAACTACTGCCCCCGCAGCCCTCACGGTGGCTTGGGGGCGAGGGGCTGCGGGGGCGCCACTGATTTAGCGCAGATTGACATGCGGACGAGCGTCCGCATGTCAATCTGCTCCTGCTAACCCTCCCTGCTGTGTTGGAGGGACACTGAGGGCACAGCGCGCGCCTCTCCTGTGTCCCTCCTGCATAATCTCCGGCGGCCGCGGGTCTAATAAACGAAGTGCCGTTCGTGAGCTCTGATTGGCTCACGAACCGGCACTTCGTTTATTAGACCCGCGGCCGCCGGAGAATATGCAGGAGGGACACAGGAGAGGCGCGCGCTGTGCCCTCCGTGTCCCTCCAACACAAACCAGCGGGGGAGCGGTGGCGGCGGAGGGGGGAGGGGGCATATATGGCACTGGGGGGGAATATCTGGCACTGGGGGTATATGTGGCACTGGGGGGGTGGGGGAATCTGGCACTGGGAGCATATCTGGCACTGGGGGGGGGATATCTGGCACTGAGGGCATATGTGGCACTGGGGGGGGGGGGAATCTGGCACTGGGAGCATATCTGGCACTGGGGGGGGGGGATATCTGGCACTGGGGGCATATGTGGCACTGGGGGGAATATCTGGCACTGGGGGCATATGTGGCACTGGGGGGGGGAAATCTGGCACTGGGAGCATATCTGGCACTGGGGGGGAATATCTGGCACTGGGGGGGATATCTGGCACTGGGGGCATATGTGGCACTGAGGGGGAATGGGGGTATCTGGCACTGGGAGCATATCTGGCACTGGGGGGGAATATCTGGCACTGGGGGCATATGTGGCACTGGGGGGGGGATATCTGGCACTGAGGGCATATGTGGCACTGGGGGGGGGATCTGGCACTGGGAGCATATCTGGCACTGGGGGGGAATATCTGGCACTGGGGGGGATATCTGGCACTGGGGGGGATATCTGGCACTGGGGGCATATGTGGCACTGGGGGGAATATCTGGCACTGGAGGCATATGTGGCACTGGGGGGGTGGGGGGTATATGTGTACCTGGCACATAGGGGGGGGGGCTATATTGTGCACTGGGGTCATGTGAGTACCTGGCACCGTGGGGTAATATCTGGCACTGGGGACATATGTGGCACTGGGAGCACAGCCCTAGCAACAAGCACTACCCCCTAGCAACGAGCATGACACCCAGTGCATGATACCCCTGGCAACGAGCATGACACCCTGAGCATGAAAACCCCTGGCACCGTGCATGGAACCAAGAGCATGAAACCCCTGGCAACGAGCATGACACCCAGTGCATGAAACCCCTGGCAACGAGCATGACACCCAGTACATGAAACCCCTGGCAACGAGCAGGTAATTCAAAAGTAATTAGAAGCCTTACTGTACGACTTAATGTGTAATGGGCATTACGGTGTGTGGCATCATGTATCACGGACATTGCAGTGTGTGTCATAATGTGTCAGGCATTACGGTGTGTGGTATACTATATCACGGGCATTGTGGTATGTGGTATAATGTCTCAGGGTCATTGCAGTGTGGCATAATGTATAACGGGCATTGCGGTGTGTGGCATAATGTATAACGGGCATTGTGGTGTGTGGCATAGGGTATAACGGGCATTGCGGTATGTGTCAGGCATTACGGTGTGTTGTATACTATATCACGGGCATTGTGGTATGTGGTATAATGTATCAGGGGCATTGCAGTGTGTAGCATAATGTATAACGGGCATTGCGATTCCTGTCATAATGTGTTGGGGGCATTACGGTGTGTTGTATACTATATCAGGGGCATTGCAGTGTGTAGCATAATGTATAACGGGCATTGCGATTCCTGTCATAATGTGTCGGGGGCATTACGGTGTTTGGCATAATGTGTCGGGGGCATTATGGTGTGTGCATATTGTGTCATGTGCATTATTGTGTGTGGCATAATGTCTAAGGGCCATTGCAGTATGTGGCATAATGTATACTGGGCATTACTATAAGGAGGAAAAATTACAAATAATGTAAGGGGCATGAATCAGGATTATTTTTCTTTCCCGTGGTGGCTAACGTCTGGGCGTGCAGGTTGGAAAACTGGGGTATAACGTAGTCTTTTCCAGCAATGCCACGCCCCTTTATGTGAAGCCACGCCCATCCCAACGAAGCCACACACCCTATAATAGTGCCAATTATGAGGGATGGGGGGGGGGGGCGCCGAAGAATTTTTTGGCTTGGGGGAGAAAAATTTCTAGTTACGCCACTGGATGGGAGACAGGCAGAGGTGACGGCAGGACTCGGAGTGAGTAGTGACGAGATAGCGGCCGTGCGGGGGAAGGGGTGGGTGTGCTGCCAGATGGTGTGCCCTCAGTGCATTCACACCGCACAGCAACCGGGGTTGTAGCCGACCTGGGATATTTCCCCTGGGCCCTTTCAGACTGCACAGCAACCTGGGTTATGCGCGCTTATGTGTAATAACCTGGGTTACAAGCTGGCGGTCTAAAAGGTGTAATAAAGATGCTTACATTATGTTGAGGTCAGTAGTGCAAGATAGAAAAATGCTACAATATCTCTTTAATTGTAAAAGCTATCCAACACCCAGTTCACATAGGGTTTTGGAATGGGCCTTGTGCTTATAGTGTGGGACAGTGTTGCTATAAGTGGGGCGAGCACAGATTTATAGTAGAATCGATCCCCCTGGGGAATACAGCCACATGCTGACAGGACTAAGGGGCTTATTCAATAGTCTGTGAGCGTCAGACTGTGTAGGAATTCCAGCTAATGTTATCATAAAGCAGCAATCATTGGCAAGGCAAAACCAATTGTATATTTTTCATAAATTGTAATAAGTGAGAAACATATTGGTCTAGAACACACTGCCAGAGAACAGGTAGAATATAGGTATGTTACAACCCCGTGATTGACTGGGTATGTCTAAGTGATTGTGAGAGGTATCACAGGCAGAGCCGGATTTCCCACTAGGCACGTGAGGCACGTGCCGGGGGGTGGCACCTGCTGGGGGCGGCATGCTAATTTCCCCCCTCCCCCCATTAGTCTAGCTGATGTCCCACCGGGCAGCTGACTGCTCCTGGCAGCGCAGCCCTGGTTAGTAACACAGTAGCCAAGCCATGGACCAGGGCTTAGTGATAATGTCCATCTGGCTGGTACCAGTGATCAGTGATAATGTCCACCTGCGCATGGCTGTGAGCGGCACCACCGGTGCGGGCGCTCCCTGCTCTCTCCTCCTCTGCTGTTAATGTCCCCCTGAGGCTGAGCCTGTGAGCCACAGCAGCGGCGCTGAGCGGGCGCTAACTGCTCTCTCCTCCTCTCTGCTGTCACATTGACAGCAGAGAGAAGGAGAGAGCAGTGAGCGCCCACGCTGCCGCTGCAGCTCACAGGTTCAGCCTCAGGGGGACATTAACAGCAGAGGAGGAGAGAGCGTCTAGTGGGAATCGAATTGACAATGACATCAGAGGAGAGGAGGAGAGAGCAGCGAGTGCCCGCTCCACGCCGATGGCGCCGCTCACAGCCTCAGGGGCCGTGGGGGGGGGGGGGACATTATTACAGGCAGCACCACAACAGAGGACGGACTGGCCTGGAAGAGGAGCGAGCGGCAAGTCCCTCAGCCTCATTGCAGGGGAGTGGGGACATTATTTACAGGTAGCAGAGGACCGGGCTGAGGAGCGAGCGGCAATGCCCTCAGGGGGACATTATTTACAGGCTGCAGAGGACTAAGGGATGAGACTCTTAACAGTGGAGCTTTATCAGGTGGAGAGCACTGTGAACTGGTATGTGGCAATTGGCAAGTTACACCAAGTAACCCAGTAATGAAAATGTTGGGGTGGGGTGGGGTGGGCGGCAATAATATTGTGCCTAGGGGCGGCCTGACCCTTAAATTCGGCCCTGATCACAGGTGGTGGGTGGCTATATGATTGACCTTTCCCCTGAAATGTTGTTCCCCGTATCTTGTCTCGTAGTATCATGCTCAGAGAGGTAGGAAAGATTGATACAAATCAGGAGTGAGTGAGCAATTCCAAAAGCAAGTCATTTATTAATCTGCAGTGAACTCTGGATTTGGGATGATTGGTTGATTAAGGAACGTTGCTCGGGTGGTAAATCACAAAAAAGAAGACTTTCTCATTCAAGAAAACAGGAATATGCAATTTTTCTACAGTTCACATCACAAAAGGTCTTCCATTTTGCAAAAGACAAGTTATTAGAATCATCAAGAAGAATTAGAATCAGGATGAGAAACAATTGGAATCACAAAGTTAACATAAAATCATTAAAATCAGCAAAATCAAATCAGACACTGTGCACTCCATTCTATAATGTAATCACAAGAAGAATAAAGACAATAAATTTCAGTAATCCTAATTTCTGACTTTCTAACTTTCCCTAGTTAAGGCGAAAAGTATCTTCACTGGCAAATATCTTTGGAGCTCTTGCTTAAGTTTGCTGTGCCACAGTGCGTCAATGGGGAAAATAGGCACAGTTACTGAGGGGGGGGGAATCCTGGGATAGACAATGTCAATATAACTCAGTTCTTTATTTCAAAGAGGATGTAACTAGCAAAGAAATAGCAATGTCTCTTGCCAATGGCACTTATGTCACAATATGGTATGGTAGTTAACAAACCCAGTCTCTTTCAGTTCCAGGGCTTGATCAACACTTGTTTTATTAGCTCAATCCTTTCAGCAATAACTATCTGTTAGCTTTGCACAAACTTTCGCACAAATATGTCTCTTATCCTTGTGTTTAAACTCTGCTCTAGAGCACAAATATTTCTATATAACTTGTAATAAACTTAGTCCTGGTTTAGCCCTGGAGTCAGCCAAGCATCTTGGAGAGTGCTGGACATGCCGCCACTGAGATGAAAATGGAGGGGAGGGTGCAGTGAGGCCACGTCACCTTCTGCGAGGCTCTGTCCCCTTTTCGGATGCAAGCATTAGGAACTTGATGTTGTAGACAAGAACGTTGGGAGGTATGTTCTATAGAATGTGAGGCAAAACTTACAATGCTGGCTGCGATGTACTGTTCCGGGCCAGGACATCACAGCCACTGAACTGAATTGCCCCTGTAGTGTACACACCCATATTATGAATTAGGTGGCATTTTATACCATTTATCCTTGGCATCCAGGGCTTGATTAAGGGTTTCAGCCACCCTAGGTTAATACAGAAGTGGACCCTGCAGCTGGAGCTGGACGGCGGCAGTGAGAAGTCTCCTGGATCCTGCGGTTGGAGCGGGATGGTGGCGGTGAGATCCTTCCTGGACCCTCCTCTTCTGGGCAGCCAATGGCTGCAGACTGCAGCGGACCAGTGGCTCTGGAAGTGCGGGCGGGAACGGTGCAGGCTGTCTGTAGTGTCTCTGGGTGCGCGGCTTGTACGGCGACGGCGTGTGACGTCATGATGCACATGAAGTCCGCACCCGCCAGGCCTTCCCCCAGGATCCTGTGCTCCAGGCTGCAGCCTGATCAGCCTATTGGTTGATCAGGCCCTGTTGAACTTGGCATCATTTAAATTTTTAAATTAAGAGATTTCTATCTCTATTTTAAAAACTTGCATTAACCATTGTAGCGCAATTTGGGTGGTTAAGAGCACTAGGACTGTTAGTGCCCTAGTCAGACCCCCAATCAACACTGTGCCTCCAGCCCTGTCACTAATTCCTTAGTGGGCCGCCAAGATGCGGGGTAATGAATTTTATGCTTCTCAGAGTGGGAGTACAAACCCTCCAACATGGGCCCTCGTTCCGAGTTGATCGCTAGCTGCTTTCGTTTGCAGCACAGCGATTAGGTAAAAAAGCGGCACTTCTGCGCATGCGTATGGGGCGCAGTGCGCACACGCAACGTACTTTCACAAAAGCTGATGCAGTTTCACACAAGGTCTAGCGACGCTTTTCAGTCGCACTGCTGGCCGCAGAGTGATTGACAGGAAGTGGGTGTTTCTGGGTGGTAACTGACCGTTTTCGGGGAGTGTGTGTAAAAACGCAGGCGTGTCGGATAAAAACGCAGGAGTGGCTGGGGAAACGTAGGCATGGCTGGCCGAACGCAGGGCGTGTTTGTGACTCTTTTTTTGTAGCAGTGCAGCAATCCTTTCGGTCACACTTCTACTAAGCTAAGATACACTCCCAGAGGGCGGCGGCTTAGCATTTGCACTGCTGCTAAAAGCAGCTAGCGAACGATCAACTCGGAATGAGGGCCATGGCCCCTTCCACCAGGTACAAATTGCTCTGCTACTGCACTTCCCTCTTCATTTGTGATTGCTGTCACCTATGATGAACTAGCTAATTGATGAGAAAGGAGTTTCAACACAGTTAGTGTATTAGAATGCTTAATATTTGTAGACACTCCCTTACTAATCTGTGCAAGCCTGAATCTTCAGTGATGGTCCCTGGGACCAGGGGGATGCTGGGAAGTGGGTGGTCCAGTGTGCAGTGTGTCTGGAGTTGGTGATGGAATAAAAACAGCACAGCAGTGAACTCACATGTCTCTGTGTCCTGATGACTGGATTTACAAACGTATGAACAAAACATGGTGTCAGAAGAAGTTTAACTTGGACTGCTAGTGCTCTCAGAGTGTGAAAGAATCTTGCAGAAGTCTGTGGCTGTGATACTTGGTGTCTGCAAAGCCTGCCGTGTGCTTCTATCTTCAAACAGTGAGTAACCATGGATAAACTAGCTCCTCCAACCAGCATGCTGATGTCTGGTAACTTGTCTGAAAACTGGAAAAGATTTAAGCAAAGGTTCAATATATATCTTGCTGCATGTGGAGCTGATTCAGAGGCTGACAAAACGAAGGCATCCATTTTCCTCCATGTGATAGGAGAGGATGTGCTGGACATTTATGATAGTTTTCAGTTTGATGAGGGGCAGAATATGGTGCTATCTTCTATAACGCAAAAGTTTGAAAATTACTTTGTGCCAAGGAAAAATGTGACATTTGAAAGATATAAGTTTTTCACATGTGATCAGAAGTCTGTAGATGGATTTGATCAGTATGTTACAGAGCTGCAATCACTCAGTAAAACCTGTGAGTTTGGTGATTTAAAGGATTCACTGATTAGAGATCGTATTGTCTGTGGAATACCTGATAATGGACTCAGAGAGAGATTGCTGAGAGTGCAAGACCTAACACTAGAAAAGGCAGTGACTATGTGTAGATCTGCAGAAATAACTAGATTTCAAGCCAAAAAGTTACACAAGGAAGCTGATGTGCATGTAGTGCAGAAAACAGAGCCATGCAAACCTCCATTCTCAAGAATGAAGCAGTCTAAGCCACAGTCTAATAAGGAAATATGTAGATGTGGAAACGCTCACAATCCTAAAATGTGCCCTGCTTATGGTAAAACCTGCATGAAATGTGGTAGACTTAATCACTTTGCTAAATGCTGCAAAATTAAAAGTAAAACAACCAAAGTGCATGCTGTTAAACAAACAGATGAATTATTTGTGGATTGCATTGAACTTTGCAGTGCAGATAAGAAAGAATGGATTGTCCCTTTAACTGTGAATGAGATTGTCATTCCCTTTAAGCTTGATACTGGTGCGCAGGTGAATTTAATATAATTTCAAGACTATAAGACTTTTAGAGTAAAACCTAAAATTCACCCAGCCAAAGTGAAAGTTACAGGGTACACTGGGGAGGAAATTCCTGTGAAAGGTACATGCTTAGTGACACTGAAATATAAGGGACAACAGTTTAAAACATCTCTACTGATAAAATTGTGCAACCGATTCTAGGATTAAGTTCCTGTATGAAACTAAGCTTGCTAAAGAAAGTTTTTATGGTGACATCACAAGTAGAAGATGACTGTAAATTGATGTTTACAGAATACAGAGACTTGTTTGATGGTCTAGGTTGTTTGCCTGGAGAGCATAAAATAAATATAGACACGCAAGTTTCTTCAGTGATACACCCCTGTAGAAAAGTGCCGTTTGCGCTGAGAGAAAAACTGAAACAAGAGTTAAATCGCATGGAAGCCTTGGGTGTGATACAGAAAGTTGATGAGCCTACTGAATGGGTAAGCTCCCTAGTAATTGTTGAAAAGAAAAATGGACAACTCAGAATATGTCTAGACCCCAGAGATTTAAACAAAGCTATTAAACGAGAACATTTCAAACTACCAACCAGAAATGAAATCATGTCGCAATTTGCGGGAGCAAAATGGTTCAGTAAATTGGACGCATCTTCAGGATTCTGGCAAATGAAGCTAGATGAGGCCAGCTCAAAGCTTTGTACATTTAATACACCAGAAGGTAGGTCGATACAGATTTCTTCGACTACCATATGGAATATTGTCTGCTCCAGAAGTATATCACAAAAAGATACACATGATTTTTGAACATATTCCAGGTGTTGAAACAATGATGGATGACATTATTGTCTGGGGATCTACAAAGGAAGAACATGATTCTAGATTGAGACAAGTAATGGAACTTGTCAAGAAAGTGAATCTAAAGCTAAACAACGACAAATGTGAATTTGGCGTGAATACACTTACCTTTATGGGCGACGTGGTTTCGGATCAAGGTGTAAAACCAGACCCAAGGAAAATATCAGCCATAGTGAACATGGAACGTCCTAACAACAAAGAGGATGTCAGAAGATTCCTAGGAATGATTACTTACTTAGGAAAGTTTATTTCTCAACTCTGAACGAACAGTCTCTCTTAGATGGTTGTTGGACAAAGATAACGAGTGGATGTGGCCACATGAACAAGAAGAAAGTTGGAAAAACTTGAAACAGATCATTACAGAGCAACCAGTGCTAAAATTCTTTGATCCTGCGAAAAGAATAAGAATTTCAGCAGATGCCTCACAATTTGGCCTAGGCTCAGTGCTGTTACAAGAACATGAGGATACATGGCAACCAGTAATCTATGCATCAAGAGCACTGACAAGTGCTGAAACAAGGTATGCTCAGATAGAAAAAGAACTTCTAGTGATCACATATGCACGTGAGCGATTTCATCAGTTTTCATCAGTTTGTGTATGGTCAAACATTTACAGTGGAAACTGACCACAAGCCATTGATAGCTATCATGACTAAATCATTACATGACTGTCCCATAAGAATTCAACGTATGCTTATCAGACTACAGAAATATGATGTACTCTTGCTGTACTGTCCCGGCAAATACATGTACATTGCTGATACACTTTCTCGTGCTGTGGACAAAAGTGAAGGTTCCAAAAGTCTGATGGATGAAGAGATAGAAGCCTATGTTAATTTGATCGTAGCTTCTCTACCAGTGTCTCTTGCAAGACAAGAACAGATTAAGAAAGAAACTGAGACAGATAACACAATGAAAGTGTTGAAAGATGTAATTCTGAAAGGTTGGCCAGCAGAAAAACATGCGTGCCCGCTGTCTATTCATGATTATTGGATGTACCGCAGTGACCTTTCAGTTGTCGATGGTATTATTTACAAAGGCAATAGGTTTGTAATACCTGCACGACTAAGAAAAAATTATGCTGTGCAAGATACATGAAGGCCACTTAGGAGAAGAAAAATGTAAGCGGAGAGCGCGTGAAGTTATGTATTGGCCAAGAATGAACCAAGACATAGCACAGACTACAGCTACATGTGAATTATGTCTTACGTATAGACCAAAACAACAAGTCGAGCCATTGAGTCCTCACGCAGTGCCAGAGAGACCGTACCAGAAAGTTGGCGCAGATTTGTTTGATTGTAATGGGAAAACGTACATTGTCGTGACTGATTATTACTCTAACTACCCTGAGGTGAAGACACTACATACAACTACTAGTAAAGCCGTAATCAATTGCATGAAGTCAATCTTTGCAAGGCATGGTGTTCCTATGGAAGTGTTCACTGACAATGGTCCTCAGTTTTCCAGTGCTGAATTTAGACAATTTGCTGATGAGTGGGAATTTGTCCATACTACGTCAAGTCCCCACTATCCACGCTCAAATGGGTTAGTGGAAAGTTCAGTAAAAACTGTAAAGAGTCTCATGAAAAAAGCTCAAGAAGGTAAAGAAGATTTTTACAAAAGTCTTTTAATCTACCGCAGTACACCTTTACAGAATGGACTGTCTCCTGCACAAATGCTGATGGGAAGGAGGATTAGAGCAAATCTCCTGATACATGATGAACTGCTTAATACACATAACTCAGCGTTGGTCAGACTGAGTACGGAACGTCAACAGGCGAAACAGAAACTGTTCCATGACAGGCGAGCAAAAAGCTTATCTGATCTAAAATCGGGTGACCAAGTCCGTCTCAGAGATCACGAGAAAGGTATTTGGGTGCAGAAAGGTATTGTGCAAGCACAAGTAGCACCAAGATCTTATACTATAAGTACCGAGGAACGGAAGTAAGAAGAAATCGGGTGGATTTAAGATCTCAACCTAACCATAATGAAGACAACATGACTGACGAATACCCTTCATCTGACATGTATGATGATCCTGATAATGGTGAACAAACCACGATTCTAGAAAGGTCCAACATGGTCGATGAAACACAGACTGAGTATGAAAGAGCCAAAAGGGAAATACGCAGACCTGAGAGACTCATTGAAATGTGTTCGATGATGTTCTTAATATGACGTTGTTAATTGTTGCATTGTAGCGTACAGGGCTTATCTTTAAAGAAAAGAGGATGTGATGTTAGTGTATTAGAATGCTTAATATTTGTAGACACTCCCTTAGTAATATGTGTAAGCCTGAATCTTCAGTGACGGTCCCTAGGACCAGGGGGATGCTGGGAAGTGGGTGGTCCAGTGTGTGGAGTGTGCCTGGAGTTGGTGATTAAATAAAACAGCACAGCAGTGAACTCACGTCTCTGTGTCCTGATGACTGGATTTACAAACGTATGAACAAAACAGTGGCTGCAATCATAAATTAAGAGGGAAGCCCTGAAGCAGAGTATTGTGTACCTGGTAGAAGGGGTTATGTTGGAGGGTCTGGAAGTGTGGTGCTAGGCTGAGACATCAAAGCCATGTCACTTCTTTTTTTCCATTAATGGGTTTTACGTGGGGGTTGTAGATGTACTCTGTATGTGGAGTGCATCACTGCTACCCACTTGTCATACAGGAAGTGTTTGTTAGACAGGAAATTTTGTTATGCAGGAAGTGTTGCTTCAGCCATAGGGGGTCATTTCGAGTTGATTGTAGCTGTGCGAAATTTAGCATAGCTGCGATCATCTTACCTGACATGCGGGGAGACGTCCTGCACAGGGCTAGCCCGCCCCGCATGTCAGTGCCGGCCCCCCTGCAGAAGTGCAAAGGCATCGCACAGCGGCGATGCCTTTGCACTTCAGGAGTAGCTACCGACCAGCGCAGCTTTAGCGTGCTGGCCGGGAGCTACTCCTCGCTCCCCGGCCCACAGAGGGGATGATGTCACGCAGCCGCTTCGGTCCGCCCCCTGTTCGGTCCGGCCACGCCTGCATTGGCCGGACTGCGCCTATGAAACGGCCTCCAAACGCCGCCGTTTCGCCCCCTCCCGCCCATCGATCGCCTCTGCCACGGCGCCGGCGCATGCGCAGCAGGGACCCGTTCGCTCTGCTGCGTTAAAACGCAGCGAGCGAACGTGTCGGAATGACCCCCATTGTTCAGTATGACCTGCAGTAGTAAAGACACACTTCTGCAGCTCTCCAGAATCATGTGGTGATTTGCACACAGACCACTTTACAGGGGCTAGGTTATGATCCTCAGAGTGGGAGTGTAGTGCTAGGGTGAAACATCAAATAATCCCCTGGAGATACATTAAGATGTGTATGTTCGTTATGACGCATGTGCAGTTTGCTAAAACACGCTGGAATCTGGATGTGACCTACGGGTAACTCAGAAATGGGCCTTATGTATGTATTTTGTTTTTCAGGATCAAGGCATGGATGGTTAGCAAATGAATCGTATCTTTCTTTCCTACATGCAAATTGAGACTGAATGTCACTTTGAAATAGATAGTAGTACCTGAAAATAACCGCATTAAGTAAATCATTCATGAATCAAAATCCACGAAACTGAAAACTATCTGAAAAAGAATTTCTGGTTATAATCACTATTCACAAACAGTGTGTATTCTTAGAATGTTACATACTTAGCTGCAGCCAATTTAGTACCTAGCAACTCCACAAAACGGAGTCTAAGAACATCTTGTGAGTACAAATTGGCAAGAAATTGTGGTTCTTTAGAATACCAAAATCTACAAAGAAGAACTTGATTTATTTACATTGGCGACATCACTTTTTACTACAAAAGAGGTCTATTTCCCATTTATCTTGCTTACAGTTTGTTGTGCAATGCTCCATTAGATGGTCAGAGGTATCGCTGCTAAAAGCGATGATGCAATCGCCAATGAATAATACTGTCAAATACACAGCTAATCATCTGTCACATTAAAATAACAAATTTGTTTACAATATTTATTTCGCCCACAGTTGATAATTTTAACTACATATGAAATCAATACAGACACACTGGCAAAAGTAGCTGACGGTTTCTCATCTCTGCCGTGATAAATTAACATCCCTTAGTGCACGGCAAATTAAAAATACTCACAAAGTAATTGTGTATTTTGAGGGTGTACATAACTATAAGATTGATTCAGAGATGTACTCCAGGGCATTTGCTGCTGTGAATGTGTATGCAGCCACTGGGGGTCATTCTGAGTTGTTCGCTCGCAAGCTGCTTTTAGCAGCTTTGCACACGCTAAGCCGCCGCCTACTGGGAGTGAATCTTAGCTTATCAAAATTGCGAACGAAAGATTAGCAGAATTGCGAATAGACACTTCTTAGCAGTTTCTGAGTAGCTCCAGACTTACTCGGCATCTGCGATCAGTTCAGTCAGTTTCGTTCCTGGTTGGACGTCACAAACACACCCAGCGTTCGCCCAGACACTCCTCCGTTTCTCCAGTCACTCCCGCGTTTTTCCCAGAAACGGTAGCGTTTTTTCGCACACACCCATAAAACGGCCAGTTTCCGCCCAGAAACACCCACTTCCTGTCAATCACACTCCGATCACCAGAACGAAGAAAAAACCTCGTAATGCCGTGAGTAAAATACTTAACTGCATAGCAAATTTAATTGGCGCAGTCGCACTGCGGACATTGCGCATGCGCATTAGCGACTAATCGCTCCGTTGCGAGAAAAAAATAACGAGCGAACAACTCGGAATGACCCCCACTGTGTAAAAGTATGCAAACGTTGCAGCTGCCTGGATCTGTATTGCTAATCCCAGTGCATACTTGCCTACGTTCAAAAGTCTATCTCCGGGAGGGGGGAATAGCCAGGTCAGCCAGTGGGGGGTGGATTGTGGGTGTTTTGCAGCACGGGGGTCGGAGAGGTGTCCAGGGGCTTTGCAGGGGTGTGGCATCATGTTTGCGTAATCGTATCCCCCCCCCCCCCCCCGCTGAGCAATGCTAGTATTACCGGCATCGTACAGTGGAGGGGGTTGGCTACAAAGACGCAATTCAGCTCGAATCACGACATCTGTCGTCCGGTGGATGGGTTGGGTGTGGGGGCAGAAAGAACAGAGGCCGGATCCAGTAGATTTGTACAGCTTCCCGGGGGGAAGGGGGTGCCACCCGAATTTCGGGAGCCGTCTGGCCATTCCGAGAGAGTGGGCAAGTATGTCCCAGCGGCTTCGTACAAAAACGCAGCACCCAATGCAGATCAGACGATTATGGAAGTTCCGAGTAGCCCTATTGTCTCGCAACATGGTCACAGGAAATAAGACTCTGGAGACATTGCAGCTACAATGAATCCGGAAAGTATTCACATCGCTTCACTTTTTCCACATTTTGTTATGTTACAGCCTTATTCCAAACTGGAATAAATACATTTTCTCCCTTAAAATTCGACACACTATACCCCATAATGACAACGTGAAAAAAGTTTATTTTGAGATTTTTGCAAATTTATTTAAAATAAAAAAAATAAAAAAATCACATGTACATATGTATTCACAGCCTTTGCTCAATACTTTTTTGATGGACCTTTCGCAGCAATTACAGCCTCAAGTCTATTTAAATATGATGCCACAAGCTTGGCACACCTATCTTTGGGCAGTTTCGCCCATTCCTCTTTGCAGCACCTCTCAAGCTCCATCAGGTTGGATGGGAAGCGTCGGTGCACAGCCATTTTCAGATCTCTCCAGAGATGTTCAATCGGATTCAAGTCTGGGCTCTGGCTGGGCCACTCAAGGACATTCACAGAGTTGTCCTGAAGCCACTCCTTTGATATCTTGGCTGTGTGTTTAGGGTTGTTGTCCTGCTGAAAGATGAACCGTCGCCCCAGTCTGAGGTGAAGAGCGCTCTGAAGCAGGTTTTCATCCAGGATGTCTCTGTGCATTCATCTTTCCCTCTATCCTGACTACTCTCCTAGTTCCTGCCGCTGAAAAACATCCACACAGCATGATGCTACCACCACCATGCTTCACTGTAGGGATGGTATTGACCTGGTGATGAGCAGTGCCTGGTTTCCTCCAAACATGATGCCTGGCATTCACGCCAAAGTGTTCAATTTTTGTCTCATCAGACCTGAGAATTTTGTTTCTCATGGTCTGAGAGCCCTTCAGGTGCATTTTGGCAAACTCCAGGCAGACTGCCATGTGCTTTTTACTAACGAGTGGCTTCCATCTAGCCACTCTACCATACAGGCCTGATTGGTGGATTGATACAGAGATAATTGTCCTTCTGGAAGGTTCAACTCTCTCCACAGAGGAATGCTGTAGCTCTGACAGAGTGGGCATCGGGTTCTTGGTTACCTCTCTGACTAGGGCCCTTCTCCCCTAATCGCTCAGTTTAGATGGCCGGCCAGCTCTAGGAAGAGTCCTGGTGGTTCCGAACTTCTTCCATTTACGGATGAGGGAGGCCACTGTGCTCATTGGGACCTTCAAAGCAGCAAATCTTTTTTGTACCCTTCCCCAGATTTGTGCCTTGAGACAATCCTGTCTTGGAGATCTACAGACAATTCCTTTAAGTTCATGCTTGGTTTGTGCTCAGACATGCACTGTCAAGTGCGGGACCTTATATAGACAGGTGTATGCCTTTCCAAATCAGGTCCAATCAACTGAATTTACCACAGGTGGACTCCTATTAAGCTGTAGGAACATCTCAAGGATGATCAGTGGAAACAGGATGCACCTGAGCTCAATTTTGAGCTTTGTGGCAAAGGCCGTGATTACTTATGTACATGTGATTTCTTAGTTTTTGGTTTTTAATAAATTTGCAAAAATCTCCCCAAAACTTTTTTCATGTTGTCATTATGGGGTATTGTGTGTAGAATTTTGAGGGGAAAATGTATTTATTCCTTTATGGAATAAGGCTGTAACATAACAAAGAGTGGAAAAAGTGAAGTGAATACTTTCCGGAGGCACTGTATGTATGGGATTGCAGTCACTGCTGTGTTTTTGCCACCACTCCTCCAAATGGCCCTGAGTGTCAATGACTTTGCAAATAAATCCTTTCTGCAACAGCCATCGAATACTATGCAGGAAATGTACAGTGTAGCTTAGACAAGAGCACAGTGGAAACAAATCGCTCTACTGTATACTAAATACACATTGTGTACAACGCTGAACCAGGCCTATGCTATTGCTTAGTATTCGGATCCAAAGATTAGAGGAAGGAGTTACAGTGATCTGGACAAAAAGGAATAATTATAGTATCTTAGCAAATCTCATGCAAACTACAGTAGCATACCTTCCAACTTTGATGAGGGAGAAACCGGGACCCCTGCACGGCGAAGGCGCGCGCGACCCGAAAAGGGTGTGTGGCTTAATGAGGGATGGGCGTGACCTCAGCCAAGTGGGCGTGGTTGAGCATCACTGGCCCATTTTTTGGCATTTTGGGGGTGTGCCCAGCGTTCCCCGAGCAGCTGGGCAGACCCCTGCTCCCCCCTAGCATTGAATAGATGCCGTGTGGTGTGCACGGCATCTATTCAGTGATCACCCTCTGCGTTGCAGAGCAAAGCAGCGGGTAATCAAAGCCTCCCCCAACTTCCCCACCGCCTGCGGGAGGGACAGTGTCCAAATAGCGGTACTGTCCCACTGAAATCGGGACAGTTGGGAGGTATGCAGTAGGTAACAGCTGCGCTGAAGGACACAGTGTTAGACTGTTATTTCTAAATGTCTTCAGTGGTTTTCCACAAAATTGGAAAAATAGAGAGCCTGGATACTCCATAAGGAAAATGCTATTGCTGAGTCTGTGAGTCAGGAAATGGGTCGTAATATTATTCTTGGGGGCTGCTACAGTATCTTCGGTGACTGTCACAGTTTTCATTTCCAAGCACTTGCTGCTTATCGCTGATGGTTAAAAGTATCAAAGTTATCACGCTTAGGGGTACATTTACTAAGCAGTGATAAGAGCGGAGAAGTGACCCCATGGCAACCAATCAGCACTGAAGTAACATCTATAATTTGCATACGATAAAATGATACAGAGCTGCTGATTGGTTGATTGGGAAATTTCTCCACTGGCTCACTTCTCCGCTCTTATCACTGCTTAGTAAATGTTCGCCTTAGGCCCCTATTTATCAAGCCTTAGAGAGTGATAAATAGCACAGTGATAAAGTACCAACCAATCAGCTCCTAACTGCCATGTCGCAGGCTAAGTTTGAAAAATTACAGGAACTGGTTGGCTGGTACTTTATCACCGTTCTATTTATCACTCTTCAAGGCTTGAAAAATCTGGGCCAAAGCCCTTGGCACAGAAAAGAAGGCATAACCTCCTATACGGAGCTGTTTTCTAACATTAGATAGATAGATAGATAGATAGATAGATAGATAGATAGATCATACTTGATGATATTTTAATAATCCTCTGCGGGAGATGCTGGAGAGTAGAAGCCGCTGACGACTTTAAAGGGTGGGTGGCGGCATCCATGTCATCAGGCCCCACCCCATGATATCAAAAGGGGTGGGGCCAAAATGATGGTGATTTGCGTAATTTTAGCTCTGCCCCCTCCTTTGAGCCTTGATTCCTGGCATTTTCTACCTATCCTGCCTGCTTTGCGGGATGAAAGAGGAGTACCCACTCTTCCGGGGGTGCGGGGACTACCTAAAATCACCCACAACTTCCAGGAGAGTAGGTAAGATAGGCAGAAAGACAGCTCTCCAACAATTCAAACAGGCATCTCCTATTATTTCCATATAGTCATACAGTCAGTGGCGTCGCAAGGTGGATGCGGGGGGTGCGGCCCGCACCCTGGTGTCATCCAAAGTGCCGGCTCCTGCTCAGTGACAGGAGCCGGGTGGTGCACTGTAGCAGTACGTGCAGCAACCCAGCTCCTGTCACCATGTAGAAGCTGGCACTGCAGGCCGCAACTCCCGGACCCCCGCAGTGACGAAAACGCGGGTCGGGCAGATTAGCCATGCCCCCTCCCATGAAGCCACGCCCCTCCCGTGGGTTGCCCCGCGAAGCCACGTTCCCTGCCGCACCGAGTACAAAATAGGTGAGTGACGCCTCTGCATACAGTGTGTAGAAATTGTTCAATAAGGTGCCAAAGGATAGACCTTTCTTGAGGCCTTCTCCTTTGCTGGCTGAGCACCGTAGCTTCCTGCATTCTCTGCGTGATGAATATGTCTGTCATGCCTATTGACCCCGGCAATACTGCTGAGCCTCCTATTATTTTCAATGTGAAAGTTATGTCAGTTACAAAAAACCTTCATTTGAATTCTTGGCATATTTGTGACAGACGATATGTACAGTATGTAGGCGTAATTCCCTTTAAGATGTACAAGTTAAAAAACAGGTACAGTGACATGGCACTGTAACGAAACAGCTAGCACGAGGCCTGCAGCCGTGCTCATTTATATGTTTATGTAACCATGGTGGTCTATTTACTAAGCCACGGAGAGAGATAAAGTACCAGTCAATCAGCTCCTAACTGCCATGTTACAGGCTGTGTTTGAAAAATGACAGTTCGGGGCTGGTTGGTTGGTTGGTACTTTATCTCCGTCCACTTTATCTTAGTAAGTAGACCTCGATGTCATGGATCTCTGGTGATTTCAAATAATGGGGTAGATGTATTAACCTGGAGCAGGCATAAGGAAGTGATAAACCAGTGATAAGTGCCAGGTGATAAATGCACCAGCCAATCAGATCCTAACTGTTAATTTATATATGGGAGCTGATTGGCTGGTGTGTTTATCACCTTGCATTTATCACTGGTTTATCACTTCCTTATGCCTTCTCCAGGTTAATACATCTACCCCAATGTTTCCAGTCACATTTTGGGGGAGATGTATCAACCATGGAGAGCGATAAAGCGGAGAAGTTGGCCAAAGCAACCAATCATCTGTCATTTATCTATGTCTTTTATTATTATTATTATTACATTTTATTTATATGGCGCCACAAGTGTTTCGCAGCGCCGTACAAAGGACAGTACAGGGAGACAAAACTTAGCATAACAGTAAATAAATAACAAAAATGGAGTGCAGGTAACAAAGAGCAACACAGTTCTCAAAACATAATACAACTTAGATGTAAGTAGCGAAGGAGTAATCATTGTACTACTTGGGGCTGGCGGCCATAGATAGAGATGAGCCTTTACCAGCAGGAGAAAAAGCGGGTAAAGATGGTCGCTGAGTGAAATGTGTCAAGAAGAGGGTTTAGACAAGAGGAAAGAGGGCCCTGCTCTGAAGAGCTAACAATCTAGTGGGGAGGGGCAACAGACAGATGACATGAGGTGCAAGCAAGCAGGTAGAAGCCTGATGGTGGTATGCGAGCAAAGCAGAGATGTCCAAGGCATGGGGCAGGGGGATGGAGGAGCAGCCTTTTACATGACAGTTAGAGGCTGTTTCTTCGGGCAGCTTCTTCACTTTATCTCTCTCCAAGGCTTGATACATCTTCCCCTTTGTCATTTTAACCAGCTTCTATATGTAATTATTAGGGGTCCCTTCTGTCCTATCAATAAATGAAATATAAATTCTAGGAAAAGTTGTTCCTTCTTTTCTGTGGCAAGGGCTTTGGTCCAGATTTATCAAGCATTGGAGAGTGATAAATTGCATGGTGATAAAGTACCGACCAATTAGCTCCTGTTTCAGACACAGCCTGTAACATGGCAGTTAGGAGCTGATTGGCTGGTACTTTATCACCGTGCAATTTATCACTCTCCAATGCTTGATAAATCTGGGCTATTTATCTCCAAGACACAAGGAAATTTGATGACCGATATAAGATAGTAACCTTTCTCACTTGATCATTGCCTTTGCGAGAGACTCTAAATGGGCATGCAGGCAGTGGCATATCTATAATGGGTGCAGTGTGTGCTGTGCACACGGTCCCCTGGGTCCAGAAAGGGCCCACACCACATACTCTGCACCCATTTCTTCTATACTTACCTTTCTGGTGTCTGTGTGTGGGCCCCCTCCTCTCCAGTCCTGTAGCCGGCAGTGGCGGGTGTCAGCGCTGTTAACACTCTGAGGGCGGTATGTATTAACATACATCGCCGCACCTCGCCGGTTACCGCAGCGATGTTGATCGCGTATGTACTAACATATGCGATCAACATCGCGATGCGGTGATGGAGGCCCCCCGCGATACCCGTTAGGTGGTCTGCGGGGGGTCTCCGTCACCTCCATGGGGTCCCCACACTGCCTTGATGCCGGGTAGCAGCAGCAGGCTGCCCCCGGCGCCTCCTCCTCCCCCCTGCAGCCGGAAGGACGTCCGGCTGCGTTGCTAGGGGGAGGAGGAGATTACCTTCCGGGTCCGGGGCATCATGGAGGAAGGTAAGCTGGGGGGGAGGGGGGGAGGCGTCTGCGGCGGTGTCGGCGGGTTGCGGCGGTCGGCGAAAAGAAGCCCATAGGCTTCTATAGGGTATCGCCATCCAGAGATGGCGATACCCTGGACGCCGAAAACGCGGCGGTAGGGTGTTAGTAAATATGAAAATGCGGTAAAACCCCCGTTTTCGGGGGTTTTACCGCATTTTTGCTTTAGTACATCCCGCCCTGAGTGAGCACTAGAGTGCCAGAGTCTACAGCGCATGCACAGGTCTCCGAAAAAATGGTCGCCGCGCCATTTTTTTCGGAGACCTGTGCATGCGCTGTAGACTCTGGCACTGTGCCAGAGTCTCTAGTGCTTGCTCAGAGTTCTAACAGTGCCGCCGCCCACCACTGCCTGCTGCGGGACGGTAGATTAGGGGGCCCACACACGGAGACTGCACATGGGTCCCCTCTTCTCTAGATACGCCCGTGCATGCAGGGATTAATAAATCGACCTTCTCAACTTGCAGGTAACTATGGTGGGTACTGGGGGTGCCATTGCTTGGGAGTCCAGAGGCTTACTGGGCACGCCTCCCCTGCATGCAGCTCACATTGGCAGCAGTGTCATATGGCGCCATATGAACAGGTGACACTGTTTTACAATACAGACAGGTACAGTCTACAAACGGGTGGTCTTCAGTTTGCCGGTGGCCGGGCTCCCGACGACCAGCATACCGACAGTTTTTCTCCCTTTTGGGGGTCTACGACCCCCCTGGAGTGAGACTAGATAGCATCTGTCCGCACCGTGGTGAGCGCAGCGAGCACGCAAGGGGCGCATTTGCACTCTCCCAGCTGCCGGCGGTCGGGATTCCAGCGCCAGTATGCTGGCCGCCGGGAGCCCGACCGCTGGCATAACATAATACACCCCTACAAACTACTCACAATAATAACACTTGTGTATTCAGGGCCTAATTCAATTTTAATTGCAAAATAACATTTTCCTCTAATGGGCAAAACCATGTGCACTGTAGGTGGGGCAGATGTAACGTGCAGAGAGAGTTAGATTTGGGTGGGTTATTTTGTTTCTGTGCAGGGTAAAACATGAGCGGGTTCGGTTCTCAGAGAACCGAACCCCACCAAACTTTGCCTTCCAAGTCTTGATCCGATCCAGGCTCGGATTTTCCCTCTTGACTCGGAACCCCGAACGCGCCAAAACGTCATCATCCCGCTGTCGAATTCTCACGGGATTTGGATTCCATATAAGGAGCCGCGCGCCCCCGCCATTTTCACTCCAGTCTCGGAGAGTGTATAGACAAGACGTGTCCTCAGTGTTCAGTGTCTGTGTGTTGGGGCAGGAAAGTGTGGTGGCAAGTGTTGTGCTGCTCAGTCCAGTCCAGTGTAGTCACTCAGTGTATTGTTCTGCATCAGTCCAGGCAGTCACAGTGTTGGTGTTCTCTGCTGCCATATATCCAGTGTAGCTGTAAAGTGGTGCTGTGTTGTGCAGACCAGTCCAGTGTAGTCAGTGTATTGTGTTGTATCAGTCCAGGCAGATATATCCAGTCAGTGGCGGATAGAGGGGGGAGGGCACGCAGGCACGTGCCCCCTCTGTCGTTTAGAGTCTTTTTTTTTTTACTTTTATTTTAGCTGCACGGGCCGCCACCAGGACGAGATTGCCGCTCGTGGCCATCCCCCATGCATCTGAGTCATGTCATCCAAGCTCTGCCTCCAGCTTTGCGCTGCAGTGTCGGGCTGTGGACAGGCAGGGAGCAGGCTACCCTGTCATCTGCTCCCCGGGCCATTACAATTTTGAAGACCCAGAACCACCCTCGCAGCAGCATGGGTACATACGTGTCTGGCTCAGCTGAGGAGGCGGCACTGCGGCAGGCAGAAAGTAAACTCTCCGGATACCCGGCCACCCAGTGCTAGCTCCGCCCCCCCGAGTTCCTCGCCTGCACATGCTGAAGCGTGACTGAGTCAGGGAAGGCTGCCGAATGCCAGGGAATATGTGAATTAAGAGAGTAAGTATTTCTCGTGCTGGGGGGAGTGTGCGATGTTTGCTGTGATGTCTTTATTGAAGGGAGATGACTAATGAAGTGTGTGTTTGTGTATTTGGGGTGGGTGCTATGAGGTGAGTATGAAAG
The DNA here is from genome assembly GCF_028390025.1 of Pseudophryne corroboree. NCBI lineage: Eukaryota > Metazoa > Chordata > Amphibia > Anura > Myobatrachidae > Pseudophryne > Pseudophryne corroboree. Next base: position 776,945,134 of record NC_086449.1, on the reverse strand, counting down.
TGCAATGATTGCAGTAACAACTCTCACCCACAACATCTGCCCCACATACGCTCACCCTGTCACCCACCACATATGCCCTGCATACGCTCACCCTGTCACCCACCACATCTGCCCCACATACGCTCACCCTGTCACCCACCACATATGCCCTGCATACGCTCACCCTGTCACCCACCACATCTGCCCCACATACGCTCACCCTGTCACCCACCACATATGCCCTGCATACGCTCACCCTGTCTCCCACCACATCTGCCCCAAAGACGCTCGCCTTGTCACCCACCACATATGTCCCACATACTGTCACCCACCACATCTGCTCACCCACATACGCTCACCCTGTCACCCACCACATCTGCCCCACATACGCTCACCCTGTCACCCACCACATATGCCCTGCATACGCTCTCCCTGTCACCCACCACATCTGCCCCACATACGCTCACCCTGTCACCCACCACATATGCCCTGCATACGCTCACCCTGTCACCCACCACATCTGCCCCACATACGCTCACCCTGTCACCCACCACATATGCCCTGCATACACTCACCCTGTCTCCCACCACATCTGCCCCAAAGACGCTCGCCTTGTCACCCACCACATGTGTCCCACATACTGTCACCCACCACATCTGCTCACCCACATACGCTCACCCTGTCACCCACCACATCTGCCCCACATACGCTCATCCTGTCACCCACCACATCTGCCCCACATACGCTCATCCTGTCACCCACCACATCTGCCCCACATACGTCACCCTGTCACCCACCTGCCCCACAGATGCTCGCCTTGTCACCCACCACATATGCTCTGCATACGCTCACCCTGTCACCCACCACATATGCCCTGCATACGCTCACCCTGTCACACACCACATCTGCCCCACAGACACTCGCCCTGTCACCCACCACATCTGTCCCTGCAGACTCTCTCACCCACCACACCTGTCCCTGCAGACTCTACCATCCTGTAACCCATCACATATGCCCCCAGCAGGCTTTCTCACCCATTTAATGTTTTATTTTTTTCCTCTGGGGTACAATGTGTTTGTTTTTTTTAAACTGTTGGGGACAATATGTGTTGTTTTGTTTTTTTGTAGGCCAATGTGTGTGTTTTAATTTGTTCCGTGGTCACAAATGTGTTTTTTGTTTTTTTTCCCCTGCCAGGGACCCCAGCGTGATTAAAACCATGGGCATGGCTCGTGGGTATGGCATTTTCTGTTAGGGCCATGCCCCACGTTATGAGCCCACTTCACCAGAAGCGCACGCGCCAAAGACCCCCAGGCACCTTCCTGTATTGTGGTGTCCCCCCTATCATTTTATTCTGTATCCGCCCCTGTATCCAGTGTAGCTGTAAAGTGGTGCTGTGTTGTGCAGACCAGTCCAGTGTAGTCAGTGTATTATGCTGTATCAGTCCAGCCATGCACAGTGTTGGTGTTCTCTGCTGCCATATATCCAGTGTAGCTGTATAAAGTGGTGCTGTGTTGTGCAGACCAGTGGTAGTGTCCTGTGTCATCAGTAATTCCAGTGACGATATACGCTGCTGCTATATGTCCACTGCTGCCGTATAATAATAATAACAACAACCACCACAAGTCCCTTACAGTATTGTTGTGTTGTGCTACATCAGATCAGTGGTAGTGTCTTGGCCATCAGCCATCAGTCATTCCTGTGCCGCATATTGGCCCTCATTCTGAGTTGTTCGCTCGCAAGCGGATTTTAGCAGATTTGCTCATGCTAAGCCGCCGCCTACTGGGAGTGAATCTTAGCATCTTAAAATTGCGAACGATGTATTCGCAATATTGCGATTACACACCTCGTAGCAGTTTCTGAGTAGCTCCAGACTTACTCGGCATCTGCGATCAGTTCAGTGCTTGACGTTCCTGGTTTGACGTCACAAACACACCCAGCGTTCGCCCAGACACTCCCCCGTTTCTCTGGCCACTCCTGCGTTTTTTCCGGAAACGGTAGCGTTTTTTCCCACACGCCCATAAAACCGCCAGTTTCCGCCCAGTAACACCCATTTCCTGTCAATCACATTACGATCGCCAGAACGATGAAAAAGCTGTGAGTAAAAATCCTAACTGCATAGCAAATTTACTTGGCGCAGTCGCAGTGCGGACATTGCGCATGCGCATTAAGCGGAAAATCGCTGCGATGCGAAGATTTTTACCGAGCGAACAACTCGGAATGAGGGCCATTGTGTTATATAACTCCAAAAAAATAATTGAGAACAAAAATTTGGAGGATAAAATAGGGAAAGATCAAGAACCACTTCCTCCTAGTGCTGAAGCTGCTGCCACTAGCCATGGCATAGATGATGAAATGCCATCAACGTCGTCTGCCAAGGCCAATGCCCAATGTGATAGTAGAGGGCATGTAAAATCCAAAAAGCCAAAGTTCAGTAAAAAGAACCAAAAAAAGAAATTTAAATCGTCTGAGGAGAAACGTAAACTTGCCAATATGCCATTTACGACACGGAGTGGCAAGGAACGGCTGAGGCCCTGGCCTATGTTCATGACTAGTGGTTCAGGTTCACATGACGATGGAAGCCCTCATAACTGAGGCCTTGACACTTATGTTGGTGTTAAACATGCGTCTGGTATCCACCATTAGTGCAGTGGTATTTAGACAATTGATGGAGGTATTGTGTCCCCGGTACCAAATCCCATCTAGATTCTACTTCACTAGGCAGGCGATAGCGAGATTTTGCCATTTAATTCCACTGATTTGGACATATAATTACAGTGATTTTGCCAATTCATTTCAGTGATTTATAATTATTAATTACAGTGATCTTGCCAATTAATTACAGTGATTTGGACGTATAATTCCAGTGATTTTGACGTATAATTCCCCTGGGAATTGTTTGTGTCGCTTGGCTTAGTCATACAGCTACCTCATTGCACCTCCGAGGCGTAACTAGGGAGGTGCAGGTAGGGCGCGTGCCCTGGGCGCCATAACAGACCAGGAAGAGGGGGGCGCCACTAGTGCGGTGCATCCAAAGTTATTTTCTTAATGTCCGCAGTTGCTGCAGTTCTTGCTGCGGACCTCCTGACTGAACCGGAGTGTGCGGCGCTGGATGGACAGGAGACGCTCTCCCTCCAAGTATCCTCTAGCTCAGTGGTTCCCAAACTGTGTGCCGTGGCACCCTGGGGTGCCTCGGGACACTTGTAGGGGTGCCTTGGATTGGAGGTCCAGGACCAATTAAAATAATTTATGGTCAATGTAATAGGCAAAACCGGTGCTGGTGGCTGCTAATCATAAAATACGTGGACAAACAGAAGCAAATCTTGTCCCTCACCACACAATTTAACTTATGGATGACATATAAACACAATTTACTTCATTTAATATTTCTTTCTAAATTTTTCAATAAGAAGCTTTTGTCCTTGAGGTGCCGTGAAAAAATTCTGATGCTCGAGGGTGCCGTGATTCCAAAAAGCCACTACTCTAGCTGCAAATGTGCAGCCGCCCGGACATACTGGCTGCTGGCAGTGCGGAGCTCCCGGGCTGCAGCATCGATCTCGCCTGCCGGCCAAAGACCCGAGGACTATGTATGGCTATGCTGCGGGAGTATTTATTACTCCGTTGCGGTTCACTGTGCCGGCTTCCCCAGTGTGCTGCACTTAATGGACATTGGGCACCCTCCCTTCCTGGTCGCTTCAAGCTTCAGCTCCGCAGCCGCATGGGCTTAATACCTGCTGCTGTGCGGAGCTCCCGGGCTGCAGCGTCGCGCTCCCCGTCCAGCCTCTGCCCCGGGGACAGTGTGTCCCTGCAACGCAGATGTTTTGTTATGTGTGCTGGCCCCTCCAATGTGTGCGGCGCTGGAAGGACAGGGTGCACTCTCCTTCCCTGGAAACTTTTAGCTGCAGCTCCGCAGCAGCCCTGGCTTAATTACCGGCTGCTGGGAGTGTTGAGATCCTTGGCAGCGTCTCTCCCCGCCTGGCCTCCACCCCGGGGACACTGTGGCCCTGCTGCTGGGGAACGAGACAAGCTTCTTGGAGGCCTGGATAAGGACAGCCAAGCTGGGGATGGTCGCTGCCTTCCTCACCTACGTCTGGACACTGGAGAGGGCCCCTGATGCACTGGTTTGGATCCAGCTGCCTCAGCACCAGCCCAGGTCTGTCTCGTGTTTGCATCATGTATGTTTCATGTACTGTATGTATCATGTACTGTGTCATGTATGTATCTATCATGTCTGTTTATGTCATGTATCATATGTATCATGTATATATGCGTGTGTAATGTCTGTAATAATAACCTGTTGGGGCTGTTATTGCATATAATACATACACACCGACAAACACTGACATACACACACTGACACCTATACATACACACCGACATGCACTGACATACACACACTGACACCTGTATACACACCGACAAACACTGACATACACACACTGACACCTATACATACACACCGACATGCACTGACATACACACACTGACACCTGTACATACACACCGACATGCACTGACATACACACCCTGACACCTGTACATACACACCGACATGCACTGACATACACACCCTGACACCTGTACATAGTCACACCGATATTCACTGACATACACACACTGACACCTGTACATACACACCGACATACACTGACATACACACACTGACACCTGTACATACACACCGACATGCACTGACATACACACCCTGACACCTGTACATAGTCACACCGACATTCACTGACATACACACACTGACACCTGTACATACACACCGACATGCACTGACATACACACACTGACACCTGTATACACACCGACAAACACTGACACCTGTACATACACACTGACATGTACTGACATACACACACTGACACCTATACATACACACCGACATGCACTGACATACACACTGACACCTGTACATACACACCGACATACACTGACATACACACACTGACACCTGTACATACACACCGACATACACTGACATACACACACTGACACCTATACATACACTAGAGATGTGCACCGGAAATTTTTCGGGTTTTGTGTTTTGGTTTTGGGTTCGGTTCCGCGGCCGTGTTTTGGGTTCGAACGCGTTTTGGCAAAACCTCACCGAATTTTTTTTGTCGGATTCGGGTGTGTTTTGGATTCGGGTGTTTTTATCAAAAAAACATAAAAAACAGCTTAAATCATAGAATTTGGGGGTCATTTTGATCCCAAAGTATTATTAACCTCAATAACCATAATTTCCACTCATTTTCAGTCTATTCTGAACACCTCACACCTCACAATATTATTTTTAGTCCTAAAATTTGCACCGAGGTCGCTGGATGACTAAGCTCAGCGACCCAAGTGGCCGACACAAACACCTGGCCCATCTAGGAGTGGCACTGCAGTGTCACGCAGGATGGCCCTTCCAAAAAACACTCCCCAAACAGCACATGACGCAAAGAAAAAAAGAGGTGCAATGAGGTAGCTGTGTGACTAAGCTCAGCGACCCAAGTGGCCGACACAAACACCTGGCCCATCTAGGAGTGGCACTGCAGTGTCAGGCAGGATGGCCCTTCCAAAAAATACTCCCCAAACAGCACATGACGCAAAGAAGAAAAAAAGAGGCGCAATGAGGTAGCTGTGTGACTAAGCTCAGCGACCCTAGTGGCCGACAGAAACACCTGGCCCATCTAGGAGTGGCACTGCAGTGTCAGGCAGGATGGCCCTTCCAAAAAACACTCCCCAAACAGCACATGACGCAAAGAAAAAAAGAGGCGCAATGAGGAAGCTGTGTGAGTAAGCTCAGCGACCCTAGTGGCCGACACAAACACCTGGCCCATCTAGGAGTGGCACTGCAGTGTCACGCAGGATGGCCCTTCAAAAAAACACTCCCCAAACAGCACATGACGCAAAGAAAAAAAGAGGCGCAATGAGGTAGCTGTGTGACTAAGCTCAGCGACCCAAGTGGCCGAAACAAACACCTGGCCCATCTAGGAGTGGCACTGCAGTGTCAGGCAGGATGGCCCTTCCAAAAAATACTCCCCAAACAGCACATGACGCAAAGAAGAAAAAAAATAGGCGCAATGAGGTAGCTGTGTGACTAAGCTCAGCGACCCTAGTGGCCGACACAAACACCTGGCCCATCTAGGAGTGGCACTGCAGTGTCAGGCAGGATGGCCCTTCCAAAAAACACTCCCCAAACAGCACATGACGCAAAGAAAAAAGAGGCGCAATGAGGTAGCTGTGTGAGTAAGCTCAGCGACCCTAGTGGCCGACACAAACACCTGGCCCATCTAGGAGTGGCACTGCAGTGTCACGCAGGATGGCCCTTCAAAAAAACACTCCCCAAACAGCACATGATTCAAAGAAAAAAAGAGGCGCAATGAGGTAGCTGTGTGACTAAGCTCAGCGACCCAAGTGGCCGACACAAACACCTGGCCCATCTAGGAGTGGCACTGCAGTGTCAGGCAGGATGGCCCTTCCAAAAAACACTCCCCAAACAGCACATGACGCAAAGAAAAAAAGAGGCGCAATGAGGTAGCTGTGTGACTAAGCTCAGCGACCCAAGTGGCCGACACAAACACCTGGCCCATCTAGGAGTGGCACTGCAGTGTCAGGCAGGATGGCCCTTCCAAAAAATACTCCCCAAGCAGCACATGACGCAAAGAAAAAAAGAGGCGCAATGAGGTAGCTGTGTGAGTAAGCTAAGCGACCCTAGTGGCCGACACAAACACCTGGCCCATCTAGGAGTGGCACTGCAGTGTCAGGCAGGCTGGCCCTTCCAAAAAACACTCCCCAAACAGCACATGACGCAAAGAAAAAAAGAGGCGCAATGAGGTAGCTGTGTGAGTAAGCTAAGCGACCCTAGTGGCCGACACAAACACCTGGCCCATCTAGGAGTGGCACTGCAGTGTCACGCAGGCTGGCCCTTCCAAAAAACACTCCCCAAACAGCACATGACGCAAAGAAAAATGAAAGAAAAAAGAGGTGCAAGATGGAATTGTTCTTGGGCCCTCCCACCCACCCTTATGTTGTATAAACAGGACATGCACACTTTAACCAACCCATCATTTCAGTGACAGGGTCTGCCACACGACTGTGACTGAAATGACGGGTTGGTTTGGACCCCCACCAAAAAAGAAGCAATTAATCTCTCCTTGCACAAACTGGCTCTACAGAGGCAAGATGTCCACCTCATCATCATCCTCCGATTCATCACCGTGTACATCCCCCTCCTCACAGATTATCAATTCGTCCCCACTGGAATCCATCATCACAGCTCCCTGTGTACTTTGTGGAGGCAATTGCTGCTGGTGAATGTCTCCATGGAGGAATTGATTATAATTCATTTTAATGAACATCATCTTCTCCACATTTTCTGGAAGTAACCTCGTACGCCGATTGCTGACAAGGTGAGCGGCGGCACTAAACACTCTTTCGGAGTACACACTTGTGGGAGGGCAACTTAGGTAGATTAAAGCCAGTTTGTGCAAGGGCCTCCAAATTGCCTTTTTTTCCTGCCAGTATACGTACGGACTGTCTGACGTGCCTACTTGGATTCGGTCACTCATATAATCCTCCACCATTCTTTCAATGGGGAGAGAATCATATGCAGTGACAGTAGACGACATGTCCGTAATCGTTGGCAGGTCCTTCAGTCCGGACCAGATGTCAACATCAGCAGTCGCTCCAGACTGCCCTGCATCACCGCCAGCGGGTGGGCTCGGAATTCTGAGCCTTTTCCTCGCACCCCCAGTTGCGGGAGAATGTGAAGGAGGAGATGTTGACAGGTCGCGTTCCGCTTGACTTGACAATTTTCTCACCAGCAGTTCTTTGAACCCCTGCAGACTTGTGTCTGCCGGAAAGAGAGATCCAAGGTAGGTTTTAAATCTAGGATCGAGCACGGTGGCCAAAATGTAGTGCTCTGATTTCAACAGATTGACCACCCGTGAATCCTTGTTAAGCGAATTAAGGGCTCCATTTACAAGTCCCACATGCCTAGCGGAATCGCTCTGTGTTAGCTCCTCCTTCAATGTCTCCAGCTTCTTCTGCAAAAGCCTGATGAGGGGAATGACCTGACTCAGGCTGGCAGTGTCTGAACTGACTTCACGTGTGGCAAGTTCAAAAGGTTGCAGAACCTTGCACAACGTTGAAATCATTCTCCACTGCGCTTGAGACAGGTGCATTCCACCTCCTATATCGTGCTCAGTTGTATAGGCTTGAATGGCCTTTTGCTGCTCCTCCAACCTCTGAAGCATATAGAGGGTTGAATTCCACCTCGTTACCACTTCTTGCTTCAGATGATGGCAGGGCAGGTTCAGGCGTTTTTGGTGTTGCTCCAGTCTTCTGTACGTGGTGCCTGTACGCCGAAAGTGTCCCGCAATTCTTCTGGCCACCGACAGCATCTCTTGCACGCCCCTCTCGTTTTTTAAATAATTCTGCACCACCAAATTCAAGGTATGTGCAAAACATGGGACGTGCTGGAATTTGCCCATATTTAATGCACACACAATATTGCTGGCGTTGTCCGATGCCACAAATCCACAGGAGAGTCCAATTGGGGTAAGCCATTCTGCGATGATCTTCCTCAGTTGCCGTAAGAGGTTTTCAGCTGTGTGCGTATTCTGGAAAGCGGTGATACAAAGCGTAGCCTGCCTAGGAAAGAGTTGGCGTTTGCGAGATGCTGCTACTGGTGCCGCCGCTGCTGTTCTTGCGGCGGGAGTCCATACATCTACCCAGTGGGCTGTCACAGTCATATAGTCCTCAGTCTGCCCTGCTCCACTTGTCCACATGTCCGTGGTTAAGTAGTGATGAGCGGGTTCGGTTTCTCGGAAACCGAACCCCCCCCGAACTTCACGCTTTTTACATGGGTCCGAGGCAGACTCGGATCTTCCCGCCTTGCTCGGCTAACCCGAGCGCGCCCGAACGTCATCATCCCGCTGTCGGATTCTCGCGAGGCTCGTATTCTATCGCGAGACTCGGATTCTATATAAGGAGCCGCGCGTCGCCGCCATTTTCACACGTGCATTGAGATTGATAGGGAGAGGACGTGGCGTCCTCTCCGTTTAGATAGAGAGTGAGACACTTGATTTACTGGAGCATTAGGAGTACTCAGAGAGTGCAGAGTTTTGCTGATAGTTATACTAGTGACCACCAGTTTTATTTATTATTTAATATAATCCGTTCTCTGCCTGAAAAAAAACGATACACAGTCACATACCATATCTGTGCTCAGCCTCAGTGTGCTGCATGATAATATCATCTATGTATATCTGACTGTGCTGAGTAGTGCTCACTGCTCACACAGCTTAATTGTGGGGGAGACTGGGGAGCAGTTATAGCAGGAGTACATATTTAACAGTGCACACTTTTGCTGCCAGAGTGCCAGTGTGACTGACCAGCAGTGACCACCAGTATATTGTCTGCCTGAAAAGGTTAAACACTCGTGTGGTGTTTTTTTTTTTTTATTCTATAAATGCATTCTGCTGACAGTGTCCAGCAGGTCCGTCATTCATTATATTTCTATCTTCTTCATACTAGTAGTTTAGGAGTCTGCAGTGCTGACAGTGTCCAGCAGGTCCGTCATTATATAATATATACCTGTCCTGCAGTAGTGATATATATATATTTTTTATATCATTATCATCCAGTCTATACTAGCAGACGCAGTACGGTAGTCCACGGCTGTAGCTACCTCTGTGTCGGCACTGGCAGTCGCTCGTCCATAATTGTATACCTACCTGTGGTGGGTTTTTTTTTTTCTATCTTCTTTATACTAGTAGTTTAGGAGTCTGCAGTGCTGACAGTGTCCAGCAGGTCCGTCATTATACAATATATACCTGTCCTGCAGTAGTGATATATATATATTTTTTATATCATTATCATCCAGTCTATACTAGCAGACGCATTACGGTAGTCCACGGCTGTAGCTACCTCTGTGTCGGCACTGGCAGTCGCTCGTCCATAATTGTATACCTACCTGTGGTGGGTTTTTTTTTTCTATCTTCTTCATACTAGTAGTTTAGGAGTCTGCAGTGCTGACAGTGTCCAGCAGGTCCGTCATTATACAATATATACCTGTCCTGCAGTAGTGATATATATATATTTTTTATATCATTATCATCCAGTCTATACTAGCAGACGCAGTACGGTAGTCCACGGCTGTAGCTACCTCTGTGTCGGCACTGGCAGTCGCTCGTCCATAATTGTATACCTACCTGTGGTGTTTTTTTTTTTTTCTATCTTCTTCATACTAGTAGTTTAGGAGTCTGCAGTGCTGACAGTGTCCAGCAGGTCCGTCATTTTACAATATATACCTGTCCTGCAGTAGTGATATATATATATATTTTTTATATCATTATCATCCAGTCTATACTAGCATACGCAGTACGGTAGTCCACGGCTGTAGCTACCTCTGTGTCGGCACTGGCAGTCGCTCGTCCATAATTGTATACCTACCTGTGGTGGGTTTTTTTTTTCTATCTTCTTCATACTAGTAGTTTAGGAGTCTGCAGTGCTGACAGTGTCCAGCAGGTCCGTCATTATATAATATATACCTGTCCTGCAGTAGTGATATATATATATTTTTTATATCTTTATCATCCAGTCTATACTAGCAGACGCAGTACGGTAGTCCACGGCTGTAGCTACCTCTGTGTCGGCACTGGCAGTCGCTCGTCCATAATTGTATACCTACCTGTGGTGGGTTTTTTTTTTTCTATCTTCTTCATACTAGTAGTTTAGGAGTCTGCAGTGCTGACAGTGTCCAGCAGGTCCGTCATTATACAATATATACCTGTCCTGCAGTAGTGATATATATATATATTTTTATATCATTATCATCCAGTCTATACTAGCAGACGCAGTACGGTAGTCCACGGCTGTAGCTACCTCTGTGTCGGCAGTCGCTCGTCATCCATAAGTATACTACTATCCATCTATCTCCATTGTTTACCTGAGGTGCCTTTTAGTTGTGCCTATTAAAATATGGAGAACAAAAATGTTGAGGTTCCAAAAATAGGGAAAGATCAAGATCCACTTCCACCTCGTGCTGAAGCTGCTGCCACTAGTCATGGCCGAGACGATGAAATGCCATCAACGTCGTCTGCCAAGGCCGATGCCCAATGTCATAGTACACAGCATGTAAAATCCAAAACACCAAATATCAGTAAAAAAAGGACTCAAAAATCTAAAATAAAATCGTCGGAGGAGAAGCGTAAACTTGCCAATATGCCATTTACCACACGGAGTGGCAAGGAACGGCTGAGGCCCTGGCCTATGTTCATGGCTAGTGGTTCAGCTTCACATGAGGATGGAAGCACTCAGCCTCTCGCTAGAAAAAGGAAAAGACTTAAGCTGGCAAAAGCACAGCAAAGAACTGTGCGTTCTTCGAAATCACAAATCCACAAGGAGAGTCCAATTGTGTCGGTTGCGATGCCTGACCTTCCCAACACTGGACGTGAAGAGCATGCGCCTTCCACCATTTGCACGCCCCCTGCAAGTGCTGGAAGGAGCACCCGCAGTCCAGTTCCTGATAGTCAGATTGAAGATGTCAGTGTTGAAGTACACCAGGATGAGGAGGATATGGGTGTTGCTGGCGCTGGGGAGGAAATTGACCAGGAGGATTCTGATGGTGAGGTGGTTTGTTTAAGTCAGGCACCCGGGGAGACACCTGTTGTCCGTGGGAGGAATATGGCCATTGACATGCCTGGTGAAAATACCAAAAAAATCAGCTCTTCAGTGTGGAAGTATTTCAACAGAAATGCGGACAACATTTGTCAAGCCGTGTGTTGCCTTTGTCAAGCTGTAATAAGTAGGGGTAAGGACGTTAACCACCTCGGAACATCCTCCCTTATACGTCACCTGCAGCGCATTCATCATAAGTCAGTGACAAGTTCAAAAACTTTGGGCGACAGCGGAAGCAGTCCACTGACCAGTAAATCCCTTCCTCTTGTAACCAAGCTCACGCAAACCACCCCACCAACTCCCTCAGTGTCAATTTCCTCCTTCCCCAGGAATGCCAATAGTCCTGCAGGCCATGTCACTGGCAATTCAGACGAGTCCTCTCCTGCCTGGGATTCCTCCGATACATCCTTGCGTGTAACGCCTACTGCTGCTGGCGCTGCTGTTGTTGCTGCTGGGAGTCGATCGTCATCCCAGAGGGGAAGTCGTAAGACCACTTTTACTACTTCCACCAAGCAATTGACTGTCCAACAGTCCTTTGCGAGGAAGATGAAATATCACAGCAGTCATCCTGCTGCAAAGCGGATAACTGAGGCCTTGGCATCCTGGGCGGTGAGAAACGTGGTTCCGGTATCCATCATTACTGCAGAGCCAACTAGAGACTTGTTGGAGGTACTGTGTCCCCGGTACCAAATACCATCTAGGTTCCATTTCTCTAGGCAGGCGATACCGAAAATGTACACAGACCTCAGAAAAAGAGTCACCAGTGTCCTAAAAAATGCAGTTGTACCCAATGTCCACTTAACCACGGACATGTGGACAAGTGAAGCAGGGCAGACTCAAGACTATATGACTGTGACAGCCCACTGGGTAGATGTATTGACTCCCGCCGCAAGAACAGCAGCGGCGGCACCAGTAGCAGCATCTCGCAAACGCCAACTCTTTCCTAGGCAGGCTACGCTTTGTATCACCGCTTTCCAGAATACGCACACAGCTGAAAACCTCTTACGGCAACTGAGGAAGATCATCGCAGAATGGCTTACCCCAATTGGACTCTCCTGTGGATTTGTGGCATCGGACAACGCCAGCAATATTGTGTGTGCATTAAATCTGGGCAAATTCCAGCACGTCCCATGTTTTGCACATACCTTGAATTTGGTGGTGCAGAATTATTTAAAAAACGACAGGGGCGTGCAAGAGATGCTGTCGGTGGCCAGAAGAATTGCGGCACACTTTCGGCGTACAGGCATCACGTACAGAAGACTGGAGCACCACCAAAAACGCCTGAACCTGCCCTGCCATCATCTGAAGCAAGAAGTGGTAACGAGGTGGAATTCAACCCTCTATATGCTTCAGAGGTTGGAGGAGCAGCAAAAGGCCATTCAAGCCTATACAACTGAGCACGATATAGGAGGTGGAATGCACCTGTCTCAAGCGCAGTGGAGAATGATTTCAACGTTGTGCAAGGTTCTGCAACCTTTTGAACTTGCCACACGTGAAGTCAGTTCAGACACTGCCAGCCTGAGTCAGGTCATTCCCCTCATCAGGCTTTTGCAGAAGAAGCTGGAGACATTGAAGGAGGAGCTAACACAGAGCGATTCCGCTAGGCATGTGGGACTTGTGGATGGAGCCCTTAATTCGCTTAACAAGGATTCACGGGTGGTCAATCTGTTGAAATCAGAGCACTACATTTTGGCCACCGTGCTCGATCCTAGATTTAAAACCTACCTTGGATCTCTCTTTCCGGCAGACACAAGTCTGCTGGGGTTCAAAGAACTGCTGGTGAGAAAATTGTCAAGTCAAGCAGAACGCGACCTGTCAACATCTCCTCCTTCACATTCTCCCGCAACTGGGGGTGCGAGGAAAAGGCTCAGAATTCCGAGCCCACCCGCTGGCGGTGATGCAGGGCAGTCTGGAGCGACTGCTGATGCTGACATCTGGTCCGGACTGAAGGACCTGACAACGATTACGGCGGACATGTCGTCTACTGTCACTGCATATGATTCTCTCCCCATTGAAAGAATGGTGGAGGATTATATGAGTGACCGCATCTAAGTAGGCACGTCAGACAGTCCGTACTTATACTGGCAGGAAAAAGAGGCAATTTGGAGGCCCTTGCACAAACTGGCTTTATTCTACCTAAGTTGCCCTCCCACAAGTGTGTACTCCGAAAGAGTGTTTAGTGCCGCCGCTCACCTTGTCAGCAATCGGCGTACGAGGTTACATCCAGAAAATGTGGAGAAGATGATGTTCATTAAAATGAATTATAATCAATTCCTCCGTGGAGACATTCACCAGCAGCAATTGCCTCCACAAAGTACACAGGGAGCTGAGATGGTGGATTCCAGTGGGGAGGAATTGATAATCTGTGAGGAGGGGGATGTACACGGTGATATATCGGAGGATGATGATGAGGTGGACATCTTGCCTCTGTAGAGCCAGTTTGTGCAAGGAGAGATTAATTGCTTCTTTTTTGGTGGGGGTCCAAACCAACCCGTCATTTCAGTCACAGTCGTGTGGCAGACCCTGTCACTGAAATGATGGGTTGGTTAAAGTGTGCATGTCCTGTTTATACAACATAAGGGTGGGTGGGAGGGCCCAAGGACAATTCCATCTTGCACCTCTTTTTTCTTTCATTTTTATTTGCGTCATGTGCTGTTTGGGGAGTAGTTTTTGGAAGGGCCATCCTGCGTGACACTGCAGTGCCACTCCTAGATGGGCCAGGTGCTTGTGTCAGCCACTTGGGTCGCTTATCTTAGTCACACAGCTACCTCATTGCGCCTCTTTTTTTCTTTGCGTCATGTGCTGTTTGGGGGGTGTTTTTTGGAAGGGCCATCCTGCGTGACACTGCAGTGCCACTCCTAGATGGGCCAGGTGTTTGTGTCGGCCACTAGGGTCGCTTAGCTTACTCACACAGCTACCTCATTGCGCCTCTTTTTTTTCTTCTTTGCGTCATGTGCTGTTTGGGGGGTGTTTTTTGGAAGGGCCATCCTGCGTGACACTGCAGTGCCACTCCTAGATGGGCCAGGTGTTTGTGTCGGCCACTTGGGTCGCTGAGCTTAGTCATCCAGCGACCTCGGTGCAAATTTTAGGACTAAAAATAATATTGTGAGGTGTGAGGTGTTCAGAATAGACTGAAAATGAGTGGAAATTATGGTTATTGAGGTTAATAATACTTTGGGATCAAAATGACCCCCAAATTCTATGATTTAAGCTGTTTTTTAGGGTTTTTTGAAAAAAACACCCGAATCCAAAACACACCCGAATCCGACAAAAAAAATTCGGTGAGGTTTTGCCAAAACGCGTTCGAACCCAAAACACGGCCGCGGAACCGAACCCAAAACCAAAACACAAAACCCGAAAAATTTCCGGTGCTCATCACTATGGTTAAGTGGACATTGGGTACAACTGCATTTTTTAGGACACTGGTGAGTCTTTTTCTGAGGTCTGTGTACATTTTCGGTATCGCCTGCCTAGAGAAATGGAACCTAGATGGTATTTGGTACCGGGGACACAGTACCTCAAACAAGTCTATAGTTGGCTCTGCAGTAATGATGGATACCGGAACCACGTTTCTCACCGCCCAGGATGCCAAGGCCTCAGTTATCCGCTTTGCAGCAGGATGACTGCTGTGATATTTCATCTTCCTCGCAAAGGACTGTTGGACAGTCAATTGCTTGGTGGAAGTAGTAAAAGTGGTCTTACGACTTCCCCTCTGGGATGACCATCGACTCCCAGCAGCAACAACAGCAGCGCCAGCAGCAGTAGGCGTTACACGCAAGGATGCATCGGAGGAATCCCAGGCAGGAGAGGACTCGTCAGAATTGCCAGTGACATGGCCTGCAGGACTATTGGCATTCCTGGGGAAGGAGGAAATTGACACTGAGGGAGTTGGTGGGGTGGTTTGCGTGAGCTTGGTTACAAGAGGAAGGGATTTACTGGTCAGTGGACTGCTTCCGCTGTCGCCCAAAGTTTTTGAACTTGTCACTGACTTATGATGAATGCGCTGCAGGTGACGTATAAGGGAGGATGTTCCGAGGTGGTTAACGTCCTTACCCCTACTTATTACAGCTTGACAAAGGCAACACACGGCTTGACAAATGTTGTCCGCATTTCTGTTGAAATACTTCCACACTGAAGAGCTGATTTTTTTGGTATTTTCACCAGGCATGTCAATGGCCATATTCCTCCCACGGACAACAGGTGTCTCCCCGGGTGCCTGACTTAAACAAACCACCTCACCATCAGAATCCTCCTGGTCAATTTCCTCCCCAGCGCCAGCAACACCCATATCCTCCTCATCCTGGTGTACTTCAACACTGACATCTTCAATCTGACTATCAGGAACTGGACTGCGGGTGCTCCTTCCAGCACTTGCAGGGGGCGTGCAAATGGTGGAAGGCGCATGCTCTTCACGTCCAGTGTTGGGAAGGTCAGGCATCGCAACCGACACAATTGGACTCTCCTTGTGGATTTGTGATTTCGAAGAACGCACAGTTCTTTGCTGTGCTTTTGCCAGCTTAAGTCTTTTCATTTTTCTAGCGAGAGGCTGAGTGCTTCCATCCTCATGTGAAGCTGAACCACTAGCCATGAACATAGGCCAGGGCCTCAGCCGTTCCTTGCCACTCCGTGTGGTAAATGGCATATTGGCAAGTTTACGCTTCTCCTCCGACGATTTTATTTTAGATTTTTGAGTCCTTTTTTTACTTATATTTGGTGTTTTGGATTTTACATGCTCTGTACTATGACATTGGGCATCGGCCTTGGCAGACGACGTTGATGGCATTTCATCGTCTCGGCCATGACTAGTGGCAGCAGCTTCAGCACGAGGTGGAAGTGGATCTTGATCTTTCCCTATTTTTGGAACCTCAACATTTTTGTTCTCCATATTTTAATAGGCACAACTAAAAGGCACCTCAGGTAAACAATGGAGATGGATGGATACTAGTATACTTATGGATGACGAGTGACTGCCGACACAGAGGTAGCTACAGCCGTGGACTACCGTACTGCGTCTGCTAGTATAGACTGGATGATAATGATATAAAAAATATATATATATATCACTACTGCAGGACAGGTATATATTATATAATGATGGACCTGCTGGACACTGTCAGCAGCAGACTCCTAAACTACTAGTATGAAGAAGATAGAAAAAAAAAACCCAAAACAGGTAGGTATACAATTATGGACGAGCACTGCCGACACAGAGGTAGCTACAGCCGTGGACTACCGTACTGCGTCTGCTAGTATAGACTGGATGATAATGATATAAAAAATATATATATATCACTACTGCAGGACAGGTATATATTATATAACGACGGACCTGCTGGACACTGTCAGCAGCAGACTCCTAAACTACTAGTATGAAGAAGATAGAGAAAAAAAAAACCCACCACAGGTAGGTATACAATTATGGACGAGCACTGCCGACACAGAGGTAGCTACAGCCGTGGACTACCGTACTGCGTCTGCTAGTATAGACTGGATGATAATGATATAAAAAATATATATATATATATCACTACTGCAGGACAGGTATATATTATATAATGACGGACCTGCTGGACACTGTCAGCAGCAGACTCCTAAACTACTAGTATGAAGAAGATAGAAAAAAAAAACCCACCACAGGTAGGTATACAATTATGGACGAGCACTGCCGACACAGAGGTAGCTACAGCCGTGGACTACCGTACTGCGTCTGCTAGTATAGACTGGATGATAATGATATAAAAAATATATATATATATCACTACTGCAGGTATATATTATAATATAATGAATGACGGACCTGCTGGACACTGTCTGTCAGCAGAATGCGTTTATAGAATAGAAAAAAAAAACACCACACGAGTGTTTAACTTTTTCAGGCAGACAATATACTGGTGGTCACTGGTCAGTCACACTGGCAGCAAAAGTGTGCACTGTTATGTACTCCTGCTATAACTGCTCCCCAGTCTCCCCCACAATTAAGCTGTGTGAGCAGTGAGCACTCAGCACAGTCAGATATACATAGATGATATTATCATGCAGCACACTGAGGCTGAGCACAGATATGGTATGTGACTGTGTATCGTTTTTTTTCAGGCAGAGAACGGATTTTAAATAATAAATAAATCTGGTGGTCACTAGTATAACTATCAGCAAAACTCTGCACTCTCTGAGTACTCCTAATGCTCCCCAAAATTAATAAAATTAAATTACTAGTAAATCAAGTGTCTCACTCTCTATCTAAACGGAGAGGACGCCAGCCACGTCCTCTCCCTATCAATCTCAATGCACGTGTGAAAATGGCGGCGACGCGCGGCTCCTTATATAGAATCCGAGTCTCGCGATAGAATACGAGCCTCGCGAGAATCCGACAGCGGGATGATGACGTTCGGGCGCGCTCGGGTTAGCCGAGCAAGGCGGGAAGATCCGAGTCTGCCTCGGACCCGTGTAAAAATAAGAATTTACTTACCGATAATTCTATTTCTCGGAGTCCGTAGTGGATGCTGGGGTTCCTGAAAGGACCATGGGGAATAGCGGCTCCGCAGGAGACAGGGCACAAAAAAATTAAAGCTTTTACCAGATCAGGAGGTGTGCACTGGCTCCTCCCCCTATGACCCTCCTCCAGACTCCAGTTAGGTACTGTGCCCGGACGAGCGTACACAATAAGGGAGGCAATTTGAATCCCGGGTAAGACTCATACCAGCCACACCAATCACACCGTACAACTTGTGATCTAAACCCAGTTAACAGTATGATAACAGAAAGAGCCTCTTAAAGATGGCTCCTTAACAATATAACCCGAATTTGTTAACAATAACTATGTACAGTATTGCAGATAATCCGCACTTGGGATGGGCGCCCAGCATCCACTACGGACTCCGAGAAATAGAATTATCGGTAAGTAAATTCTTATTTTCTCTATCGTCCTAAGTGGATGCTGGGGTTCCTGAAAGGACCATGGGGATTATACCAAAGCTCCCAAACGGGCGGGAGAGTGCGGATGACTCTGCAGCACCGAATGAGAGAATTCCAAGTCCTCTTTTGCCAGGGTATCAAATTTGTAGAATTTTACAAACGTGTTTTCCCCCGACCACGTAGCTGCTCGGCAGAATTGTAATGCCGAGACCCCTCGGGCAGCCGCCCAAGATGAGCCCACCTTCCTTGTGGAATGGGCCTTAACAGATTTAGGCTGTGGCAGGCCTGCCACAGAATGAGCAAGTTGAATTGTGTTACAAATCCAACGAGCAATCGTCTGCTTAGAAGCAGGGGCACCCAACTTGTTGGGTGCATATAGTAACAACAGCGAGTCAGATTTTCTGACTTCAGCCGTCCTTGAAATGTATATTTTTAAGGCTCTGACAACGTCCAACAACTTGGAGTCCTCCAAGTCGCCAGTGGCCGCAGGCACCACAATAGGTTGGTTCAGGTGAAACGCTGATACCACCTTAGGGAGAAAATGCGGACGAGTCCTCAGTTCTGCCCTATCCGAATGGAAGATTAGATAAGGGCTTTTATAAGATAAAGCCGCCAATTCAGATACTCTCCTGGCGGAAGCCAGGGCCAGTAACATAGTCACTTTCCATGTGAGATATTTAAAATCCACCTTTTTCAATGGTTCAAACCAATGGGATTTGAGGAAATCTAAAACTACATTTAGATCCCACGGTGCCACCGGAGGCACCACAGGAGGCTGTATATGCAGTACTCCTTTAACAAAAGTCTGTACCTCAGGAACTGAGGCCAATTCTTTTTGGAAGAATATTGACAGGGCCGAAATTTGAACCTTAATAGATCTCAATTTGAGACCCATAGACAATCCTGATTGTAGGAAATGTAGGAAACGACCCAGTTGAAATTCCTCCGTCGGAACACTCCGATCCTCGCACCACGCGACATATTTTCGCCAAATGCGGTGATAATGTTTCGCGGTGACTTCCTTCCTTGCCTTAATCAAGGTAGGAATGACTTCTTCTGGAATGCCTTTCCCTTTTAGGATCTGGCGTTCAACCGCCATGCCGTCAAACGCAGCCGCGGTAAGTCTTGAAAGAGACAGGGACCCTGTTGTAGCAGGTCCCTTCTCAGAAGTAGAGGGCACGGGTCGTCCGTGACCAACTCTTGAAGTTCCGGGTACCAAGTCCTTCTTGGCCAATCCGGAGCCACTAGTTTTATTGTTCTTACTCCTCCTCACCGTATAATCTTCAATACCTTTGGTATGAGAGGCAGAGGAGGAAACACATATACTGATTTGTACACCCAAGGTGTTACCAGTGCGTCCACAGCTATTGCCTGTGGATCTCTTGACCTGGCGCAATACTTGTCCAGTTTCTTGTTGAGGCGAGACGCCATCATGTCTACCATTGGTCTTTCCCAACAGTTTATTAGCATGTGGAAGACTTCTGGATGAAGACCCCCCTCTCCCGGGTGAATATCGTGTCTGCTGAGGAAGTCTGCTTCCCAGTTGTCCACGCCCGGGAAGAACACTGCTGACAGTGCTATTACGTGATTCTCCGCCCAGCGAAGAATCTTGGCAGCTTCTGCCATTGCACTCCTGCTTCTTGTGCCGCCCTGTCTGTTTACATGGGCGACCGCCGTGATGTTGTCCGACTGAATCAACACCGGTTTTCCTTGCAGGAGTGGTTCCGCCTGGCTTAGAGCATTTTAGATTGCTCTTAGTACCAGAATGTTTATGTGAAGAGACTTTTCCAGGTTCGTCCATACCCCCTGGAAGTTTCTTCCTTGTGTGACTGCTCCCCAACCTCTCAGGCTGGCGTCCGTGGTCACCAGGATCAAATCCTGTATGCCGAATCTGCGGCCCTCCAATAGATGAGCCTTTTGCAACCACCACAGAAGATATACCCTTGTCCTTGGCGACAGGGTTATTCGCAGGTGCATCTGAGGATGCGACCCTGACCATTTGTCCAACAGATCCCTTTGGAAAATTCTTGCATGGAATCTGCCGAATGGAATTGCTTCGTAAAAAGCCACCATTTTTCCCAGGACTCTTGTGCATTGATGTACAGACACCTTTCCTGGTTTTAGGAGGTTCCTGACAGGTCGGATAACTCCTTGGCTTTTTCCTCGGGAAGAAAAACCTTTTTCTGAACCGTGTCCAGAATCATCCCTAGGAACAGCAGACGTATCGTCGGAAAACAGCTGCGATTCTTGGAATATTTAGAATCCAGTCGTGCCGTCGAAGAACTACTTTAGATAGTGCTCTTCCGACCTCCAACTGTTCTCTGGAACTTGCCCTTTTTAGGTCGTGCAAGTAAGGGATAATTTAGATGCCTTTTTTCTTTGAAGAAACATCTTTTCGGCCATTACCTTGGTAAAAAGGCCCGGGGTGCCGTGGATAATTCAAACGGCATCGTCTGAAACTGATATTGACAGTTCTGTACCACGAACCAGAGGTACCCTTGATGAGAAGGACAAAATTTGGACATGGAGGTAATCCTTGATGTCCAGGGACACCATATAGTCCCCTTTTTTCCGGTTCGCTATCACTGCTCTGAGTGACTTTATCTCGATTTGAACCTTTTATGTAAGTGTTCAAAACATTTTAGATTTAGACTATGTGTCACCAAGCCGTCTGGCTTCAGTACCACAATATAGTGTGGAAAAATAATACCCTTTTCCTTGTCGTAGGAGGGGTACTTTGATTATCACCTGCTGGATATACAGCTTGTGAATTGTTTCCAATGCTGCCTCCCTGTCGGAGGGAGCCGTTGGTAAAGCAGACTTCAGGAACCTGCGAGGAGAAGATGTCTCGACTCTCCAATCTTTACCCCTGGGATAATACTCGTACGATCTAGGGGTCAACTTGCGAGTGATCCCACTGCGCCCTGAGACTCTTGAGACTACCCCCCCACCTTGAGTCCGCTTGCACGGCCCCAGCGTCATGCTGAGGACTTGGCAGACGCGGTGGAGGGCTTCTTTTCCTGGGAAAGGGCTGCCTGCTGCAGTCTACTTCCCTTACCTCTATGTCTGGGCAGATATGACTGGCCTTTTGCCTGCATGCCCTCATGGGAAAGGAAAGATTGAGGCTGAAAAGACGGTGTCTTTTTTAGCTGAGATGTAACTTGGGGTAAAAAAGGTTGGATTTCCCAGCTGTTGCTGTGGTCCCCAGGTCCGATGGACCGACCCCCAAATAACTCCTTCCCTTTATACAGCAATACTTCCATCTGCCGTATGGGATCTGTATCACCTGACCACTGTCGTGTCCCTGACATCTTCTGGGAGATATGGACAACGCACTTATCTTGATGCCAGAGAGCAAATATCCCTCTGTGCATCTCACATACATATATATAGAATGCATCCTATTAAATGCTCTACATGAATAAAATATTTTCAGTCAGGGAATCCGACCAAGCCAACCCAGCACTGCATCTCCAGGCTGATGGCGATCGCTGGTCGCAGTATAACCACCGTATGTGTGTATATACTTTTTAGGATATTTTTCCAGCTTCCTATCAGCTGGCTCCTTGAGGGCGGCCGTATCTGGAGACGGTAACGCCACTTGATAAGCGTGTGAGCGCCTTATCACCCTAAGGGGTGTTTCCCAACGTACCCTAATTTCTGGCGGGAAAGGGTATAACGCCAATATTTGCTATCGGGGTAACCCTACGCATCATCACACACTTCATTTTATTTTATCTGATTCAGGAAAAACTACAGGTAGTTTTTTCACTCCCACATAATACCCTTTCTTGTGGTACTTGTAGTATCAGAAACACGTAACACCTCCTTCATTGCCCTTAACGTGTGGCCCTAATGAGAAATACGTTTGTTTATTCACCGTCGACACTGTATTCAGTGTCCGTGTCTGTGTCTGTGTCGACCGACTGAGGTAAATGGGCGTTTTTTAAAAACCCCTGACGGTGTTTCTGAGACGCCTGGACCGGTCCTAATAGATTGTCGGCCGTCTCATGTCGTCAACCGACCTTGCAGCGTGTTGACATTCTCACGTAATTCTCTAAATAAGCCATCCATTCCGGTGTCGACTCCCTAGAGAGTGACATCACCATTACAGGCAATTTCTCCGCCTCCTCACCAACATCGTCCTCATACATGTCGACACACACGTACCGACACACAGCACACACACCGGGAATGCTCTGACAGAGGACAGGACCCACTAGCCCTTTGGGGAGACAGAGGGAGAGTCTGCCAGCACACACCAAAAACGCTATAATTATATAGGGACAACCTTATATAAGTGTTTCTCCCTTATAGCATCTTTTATATATATACAATATCGCCAAAATCAGTGCCCCCCCTCTCTGTTTTAACCCTGTTTCTGTAGTGCAGTGCAGGGGAGAGCCTGGGAGCCTTCTCTCCAGCTTTTCTGTGAGAGAAAATGGCGCTGTGTGCTGAGGAGATAGGCCCCGCCCCTTTTTCGGCGGGCTCGTCTCCCGCTATTTTTGAAGTTAGGCAGGGGTTAAATATCTCCATATAGCCTCTGTGGGCTATATGTGAGGTATTTTTTGCCTCTAATAAGGTTTTTATTTGCCTCTCAGAGCGCCCCCCCCAGCGCTCTGCACCCTCAGTGACTGTTGTGTGAAGTGTGCTGAGAGGAAAATGGCGCACAGCTGCAGTGCTGTGCGCTACCTTTATGAAGACTCAGGAGTCTTCAGCCGCCGATTTTGGACCTCTTCTCTCTTCAGCGTCTGCAAGGGGGCCGGCGGCGCGGCTCCGGTGACCATCCAGGCTGTACCTGTGATCGTCCCTCTGGAGCTAGTGTCCAGTAGCCAAGCAGCAAATCCACTCTGCACGCAGGTGAGTTCACTACTTCTCCCCTAAGTCCCTCGTTGCAGTGATCCTGTTGCCAGCAGGACTCACTGTAAAGTAAAAAACCTAAGCTAAACTTTCTCTAAGCAGCTCTTTAGGAGAGCCACCTAGATTGCACCCTTCTCGTTCGGGCACAAAATCTAACTGGAGTCTGGAGGAGGGTCATAGGGGGAGGAGCCAGTGCACACCTCCTGATCTGGTAAAAGCTTTAATTTTTTTGTGCCCTGTCTCCTGCGGAGCCGCTATTCCCCATGGTCCTTTCAGGAACCCCAGCATCCACTTAGGACGATAGAGAAAAGGCTGAAGTTCGGGGGGGTTCGGATTCCGAGGAACCGAACCCGCTCATCTCTAACATACACACCGACATACACTGACATACACACACTGATGCCTGTACATACACACCGACATACACTGACATACACACACTGACACCTGTACATACACACCGACATACACTGACATACACACACTGACACCTGTACATACACACCGACATACATTGACATACACACCCTGACACCTGTACATACACACCGACATACACACACTGACACCTGTACATACACACCGACATACACACCCAGACACCGACATACACACCCAGACACCTGTACATACACACCGACATACACTGACATACACACCCTGACACCTGTACATACACACTGACATACACACCCTGACACCTGTACATACACACCGACATACACTGACATACACACCCTGACACCTGTACATACACACCGGCATACACTGACATACACACCCTGACACCTGTACATACACACCGACATACACTGACACCTATACATACACACCGACATGCACTGACATACACACACTGACACCTATACACAGGGCCGGATTAACAATGGGGCGGATGGAGCTGCAGCTCCAGGCCTCCCATTGAAAATAGGCCCACAACACCCCAAACCAGCTGGCCAAAGTTCCGACCACAGAGGTCTGAAACTCTGCCGGCCCGAGTCAGTCCTGAATACCTCTGAGGCTCTGCCCCCGAATCCGTCCATAGCCCCGCCCACTGGCCTATCCTCACAATCAGAGTCGGCCTGGGTTGTTGGTTAATCCCAGGTGTGCCCCCTGCTCTGTAACTCCTCCCACTATCATCGGGGGCGTGGCCAAGGCAGGGTCGGGCTGGTGACGAGCTGTATACGGTAGGTACTCACTATCAGCTGCTGAAGCCGTGGTGCGCCCTGCTGTAAAGCTGAGGAGATTCCTGATCAGTGCAGGAACTCCTCAGCAGCATCTGCTGTGCTCTGATTGGCTGAGTGACACATCACACACAGTCACTCAGCCAATCAGAGCACAGACACCCCCCACCCACACACAGACCAGCAACTACCCGGGCAGCAGGCTGAAGAATGATATTGCAGCCAGGAACTCAACACAGGAGAGATGGTTACTAGTCACCTGTCAGTGTGTCACACACACATACATGTGTATAGTACTGTACAGGATAATTACTTTTATAAGCTTCATTTCCCCTCACCAAAACCTACAAGCTCCATCTCTATCCAGCACCTCCTGTAACACCCTCCCTGCTCTTTTGCAGTATGTATAGCATGCTTGCCTACCTGACCCTCTCCATGAGGGAGAAAATGCTCTGTTCCTGGACTTTCCTGGTAATGTATGATTGCCATCACCTGTGGTGAAACACCTTTCGTATCAATTACCTAGCTCACCACAGGTGATGGCAATCATACATTACCAGGAAAGTCCAGGAACAGAGCATTTTCTCCCTCATGGAGAGGGTCAGGTAGGCAAGTATGATGTATAGTTATCTATACTATGTATACAACATGTACTCTGCATATATATGTATATTATGTACGTGTATTGTATGTGTGTGCTTTATGCATGTGTATTGTATGTGTGTGCATTATATATATATATAATATACTATACGCTATATACATACCCTCCAACATGACCCGCCCCACTAGGTACAAAATGCTCTGTTCCTGGACTTCCCTCTTCATTTATTATTGCCATCACCTGTGAAGAAACAGCTTTCTTATCATTTAACTAGTTCAACACAGGTGATGGAAATCATAAATTAAGAGGGAAGTCCAGAAACAGAGCATTTTGTACCTAGTGGGGCGGGTCATGTTGGAGGGTCTGTATATATGCATGTGTATTGTATGTGTGTACTTTATATATATATATATAATAATAATAATAATAATAATAATAAAAAAAAAATATATATATATATATACACTATACGCTATATATGCATGCAGGGATGGTATCGGGATCTTTGTGATGGCAGCGGTCAGAATACAGACATCACCCTTACATGCCAAATCTTGACACCTGGAAGGTAAGTATACTAACCCTCATCTACTCCCCCACCTAACCCTCCCTTCCCGCAGCCTGACCCTAACTTTACTCGGTGATGCCTAAACCTAACCCACCCCCCACACACCTGTA
The DNA here is from genome assembly GCF_028390025.1 of Pseudophryne corroboree. Classification (NCBI taxonomy): domain Eukaryota; kingdom Metazoa; phylum Chordata; class Amphibia; order Anura; family Myobatrachidae; genus Pseudophryne; species Pseudophryne corroboree. The sequence goes on along the minus strand of NC_086449.1, from coordinate 776,919,241 downwards.
GCCTAAAACTAACCTTTCCACCCCTGCAGCCTAACCCTTCCCGGTGGTGCCTAACCCCCCCTCCCCACAACTAACCCTCTTCCTGCAGCCTAATACTAACCCTCCCACAGCCTAAACCTTTCCCCTCCATCTCCTACCACAGCACACTTACGTTCGGGTTTTTATCCACGTGTGTATCCCGCACCAGCATTCTGACCAATGTTGGTATTCCGGCATCAGCATTCCAAATGCCGATATCCTGAACACCGGTATGCTGACTGCATCCCATGCATGCATACTATGTATAGTATGTGTATATATATATATATATATATATATATATATACACACACACACACAGTATATGTATGTATGTGTATATATGTATGTATATATATACACAGTATGTGTATGTATGTATATATATATATATATGGTGTGGTGATCTGGCACTCACTGATGGAGGTGGCAATTTGGTCCGGTGCCCTTACTGATCCTCCGTGTGCAGGAAGATGTAGACAAGACTGGCGTGGTACGGCACTCAGACGCTGATGGACGAACTGAACGGGAGCCCTGGGTAGCTGTCAACGTTTCAATTTATTCAATTTTCTTCAAGACATACATTTAAAAACAAAAAAGCACTCACCTTATAACCCCTCACCACTGGTGTGTGTTGCGCGGGCCGGAGCGGGGACCGCCTACCGCCGGAGTCCGTCGGGCGGCAATCTCCCGTCAGCTGTGGCGCAGTCTGGTGACGTCATCGCGCTACACGTGATGCACGTCGGGTGTCATGGAAACCGGCTATACACAATAACAAAGTGCAAATACTTGTAGTTCACTGCGGTATAGGTACATGAACATGTCTAAAAATGCAGCAGATAGTTAAATGCCAGCATAATAGTAATGAAGGTATAGATATATAAATATAAATGTCATGACGCGGCCCATATACACAGAATGAGAATCAGAACTACAGATTGAAGAATAAACAAAGTATGGACAGATCACAAGAAACCCAATAGGTGTCATGTTATACATAATGTTATCACTGAGGGTGTAGAGTTTACATGTTGCTGGGATTACATGAAGCAGGAAAGGGGTGCCTTGTCATTGAGGCCCCTAGGACTAACTGTGTCCAGTTTATGAATCCATTTGGATTCACACCTTAGTAAGGCACTGCCACGGTCACCCCCTCTAAGGGACGGGGGTATGTGGTCTATCATCCTGTATTTGATAGTTGCCAGAGCATGTTTGGCTAGTATGAAGTGGCGAGCAACCGGCTGGTCACTGCTACCTTTTTGTAGACCTAGTCTAATGGATGACCTGTGTGCGGTCATGCGCTCTTTGAATTTCCGTGTGGTTTTACCCACATATACCAACCCGCATGGGCAAATTATCTGGTATACTGTGTGGGTAGTGTCGCAGGTCAGATGATATTTAATATGGAATTTAGTACCTAAATGGGGATGAGAAAATGTGTTGCCTGTAATCATGTAACTGCATGTGACGCAGGTACATCTAAAGCAGCCCAGTTTTAGGGGCGCTAAGAGGCCTAATTTAGATGATTTAGTTAATTCTGAAATGTCCGCTTTTACTAAGAGGTCACGTAGGTTCCTGGATCTCTTGTAGCATGGCATGAGGTCCGTCTGTTGTAGTGGTAGATGTTGATCGGATTTGATGATGGGCCAGTGTTTCTTGGCAACCTGCATAGTCTTCTCAGAAGATGTATTGTAGGTCGTCACCCAAGGGAGTTTGGAGTGGTTAGAAACTTTGGCTTTGGGACGAAGAAGAGATTCCCTGTCCAAGCGTAGAACTTTTTGTTTGATAGACTGCAGGTTGTTAAGGTCATAACCTCTTTGTACGAACCGTTTCATAAGTTCGTCCATTTGCTGAGCAGCCATCTGTTGGTCACTGTTGATCCGGTGGATTCTCAGCATCTGTGAGTAAGGCAGACCTGCTTTGAGGCTCCTAGGGTGGCAGCTGTTCCAATGTAAAATAAGAATTTACTTACCGATAATTCTATTTCTCGTAGTCCGTAGTGGATGCTGGGGACTCCGTAAGGACCATGGGGAATAGCGGCTCCGCAGGAGACTGGGCACATCTAAAGAAAGCTTTAGGATCACCTGGTGTGCACTGGCTCCTCCCCCTATGACCCTCCTCCAAGCCTCAGTTAGGATACTGTGCCCGGACGAGCGTACACAATAAGGAAGGATTTTGAATCCCGGGTAAGACTCATACCAGCCACACCAATCACACTGTACAACTTGTGATCTGAACCCAGTTAACAGCATGATAATAGAGGAGCCTCTAGAAAAGATGGCTCACTACAACAATAACCCGAATTTTTTGGTAACAATAATTATGTACCAGTATTGCAGACAATCCGCACTTGGGATGGGCGCCCAGCATCCACTACGGACTACGAGAAATAGAATTATCGGTAAGTAAATTCTTATTTTCTCTGACGTCCTAGTAGATGCTGGGGACTCCGTAAGGACCATGGGGATTATACCAAAGCTCCCAAACGGGCGGGAGAGTGCGGATGACTCTGCAGCACCGAATGAGAGAACTCCAGGTCCTCTTTAGCCAGGGTATCAAATTTGTAGAATTTTACAAACGTATTTGCTCCTGACCAAGTAACTGCTCGGCAAAGTTGTAAAGCCGAGACCCCTCGGGCAGCTGCCCAAGATGAGCCCACCTTCCTTGTGGAGTGGGCATTTTAAGATTTTTGGCTGTGGCAGGCCTGCCACAGAATGTGCAAGCTGAATTGTACTACAAATCCAACGAGCAATCGTCTGCTTAGAAGCAGGAGCACCCAGTTTGTTGGGTGCATACAGGATAAACAGCGAGTCAGATTTTCTGACTCCAGCCGTCCTGGAAACATGTATTTTCAGGGTCCTGACCACGTCAAGCAACTTGGAATCCTCCAAGTCCGTAGTAGCCGCAGGCACCACAATAGGTTGGTTCATGTGAAATGCAGAAACCACCTTAGGTAGAAAATTTGAGGACGAGTCCTCAATTCTGCCCTTTCAGAATGAAATATTAAGTAAGGGCTTTTATATGATAAAGCCGCCAATTCTGACACACGCCTGGCTGAAACCAGGGCTAACTCGTCACTTCCATGTGAGATATTTTAAGTATACAGTGGTGAGTGGTTCAAACCAATGTGACTTTAGGAAACTCAACACAACATTGAGATCCCCAAGGTGCCACTGGAGGCACAAAAGGAGACTGTATATGCAGCACCCCTTTTACAAATGTCTGAACTTCAGGCACTGAAGCCAGTTCTTTTTGGAAGAAAATCGACAGGGCCGAAATTTGAACCTTAATGGACCCTAATTTTAGGCCCATAGACAGTCCTGTTTGCAGGAAATGGAGGAAACGACCCAGTTGAAATTCCTCTGTAGGGGCCTTCTTGGCCTCACCCCACGCAACATATTTTCGCCAAATGCGGTGATAATGTTTTGCGGTTACGTCTTTCCTGGCCTTGACCAGGGTAGGGATCTTCAGGATCCAGCATTCAACCGCCATGCCGTCAAACGCAGCCGCGGTAAGTCTTGGAACAGACAAGGCCCTTGCTGGAGCAGGTCCTTTCTTAGAGGTAGAGGCCACGGTTCGTCCGTGAGCATCTCTTGAAGTTCCGGATACCAAGTCCTTCTTGGCCAATCCGGAACCACGAGTATAGTTCTTACTCCTCTCCTTCTTATGATTCTCAGTACTTTTGGTATGAGGGGCAGAGGAGGGAACACATACACTGACTGGTACACCCACGGTGTTACCAGAGCGTCCACCGTTATTGCCTGAGGGTCCCTTGACCTGGCGCAATATCTGTCTAGTTTTTTGTTTAGACGGGACGCCATTATGTCCACCTTTTGTTTCTCTGACGTCCTAGTGGATGCTGGGACTCCGTAAGGACCATGGGGAATAGCGGCTCCGCAGGAGACAGGGCACAAAATAAAAGCTTAAGGATCAGGTGGTGTGCACTGGCTCCTCCCCCTATGACCCTCCTCCAAGCCTCAGTTAGATTTTTGTGCCCGGCCGAGAAGGGTGCAATCTAGGTGGCTCTCCTGAGCTGCTTAGAATAAAAGTTTAGTTAGGTTTTTTTATTTTCAGTGAGTCCTGCTGGCAACAGGCTCACTGCATCGTGGGACTAAGGGGAGAAGAAACGGACTCACCTGAGTGCAGAGTGGATCGGGTTTCTTAGGCTACTGGACACTAGCTCCAGAGGGACGATCACAGGTTCAGCCTGGATGGGTCACCGGAGCCGCGCCGCCGTCCCCCTTACAGAGCCAGAAGAGACGAAGAGGTCCGGTGAAATCGGCGGCAGAAGACATCCTGTCTTCAGACTAAGGTAGCGCACAGCACCGCAGCTGTGCGCCATTGCTCTCAGCACACTTCACACTCCGGTCACTGAGGGTGCAGGGCGCTGGGGGGGGAGCGCCCTGAGACGCAATATAACAGAATACCTTAGGTGGCAAAACAGAATACATCACATATAGCTCCTGGGCTATATGGATGTATTTTAATCCCCTGCCATTTTACACAAAAAAGCGGGAGATAAGGACGTCGTGAAGGGGCGGGGCCTATCTCCTCAGCACACAAGCGCCATTTTCCCTCACAGCTCCGCTGGAAGGACGGCTCCCTGACTCTCCCCTGCAGTCCTGCTTCAGAATCAGGGTAAAAAAGAGAAGGGGGGGCATTTTTGGCAGCAAATAACGATAATAACAGCAGCTATAAGGGAATAACACTTATATAAGGTTATCCCTGTATATATATATATAGCGCTGGGTGTGTGCTGGCAGACTCTCCCTCTGTCTCTCCAAAGGGCTAAGTGGGGTCCTGTCCTCTATCAGAGCATTCCCGGTGTGTGTGCTGTGTGTCGGTACGCGTGTGTCGACATGTATGAGGAGGAAAATTATGTGGAGGCGGAGCAGTTGCCTGTGTTGGTGATGTCACCCCCTAGGGAGTCGACACCTGACTGGATGATTGTATTTAAACAATTAAGTGATAATGTCAGCAATTTGCAAAAAACTGTTGACGACATGAGACAGCCGGCAAATCAATTAGTGCCTGTCCAGGCGTCTCAGACACCGTCAGGGGCGCTAAAACGCCCGTTACCTCAGTGGGTCGACACAGACCCTGACACAGATACTGAGTCTAGTGTCGACGGTGACGAGGCAAACGTAATGTCCAGTAGGGCCACACGTTACATGATCACGGCAATGAAAGAGGCATTGAACCTTTCTGACACTACAAGTACCACAAAGAAGGGTATTATGTGGGGTGAGAAAAAACTACCAATATTTTTTCCTGAGTCAGAGGAAATAAATGAGGTGTGTGAAAAAGCGTGGGTTTCCCCCGATAAAAAACAGCTAATTTCTAAAAAATTATTAGCATTATATCCTTTCCCGCCAGAGGTTAGGGCGCGTTGGGAAACACCCCCTAGGGTAGATAAGGCGCTCACACGTTTATCAAAACAAGTAGCGTTACCGTCTCCTGATACGGCTACCCTAAAAGAACCAGCTGATAGAAGGCTGGAAAATATCCTAAAAAGTATATACACACATACTGGTGTTATACTGCGACCAGCAATCGCCTCAGCCTGGATGTGCAGTGCTGGAGTCGCATGGTCGGATTCCCTGACCGAGAATATTGATACCCTGGATAGGGACAATATTTTGTTAACTATAGAACATTTAAAGGATGCATTACTATATATGCGTGATGCACAGAGGGATATTTGCACCCTGGCATCAAGAGTAAGTGCTATGTCCATCTCTGCCAGAAGAGCGTTATGGACGCGACAGTGGTCAGGGGATGCGGATTCCAAACGGCACATGGAAGTATTGCCGTATAAAGGGGAGGAGTTATTTGGGGCTGGTCTATCGGACCTGGTGGCCACGGCAACGGCTGGAAAATCCACCTTTTTACCCCAGGTCACTCCACATCAGCAGAAAAAGACACCGTCTTTTCAAACTCAGTCCTTTCGTTCCCATAAGTACAAGCGAGCAAAAGGCCACTCTTTTCTGCCCCGGGGCAGAGGAAGAGGAAAAAGACTGCACCATGCAGCCGCTTCACAGGAGCAGAAGCCCTCCCCTGCTTCTGCCAAGTCTTCAGCATGACGCTGGGGCTTTACAAGCAGACTCAGATATGGTGGGGGCCCGTCTCAAGAATTTCAACGCGCAGTGGGCTCACTCGCAAGTGGATCCCTGGATTCTACAGGTAGTATCGCAGGGGTACAAACTGGAATTCGAGGCGTTTCCCCCTCGTCGTTTACTGAAGTCTGCTTTACCAAAGTCTCCCTCCGACAGGGAGGCAGTTTTGGAAGCCATTCACAAGCTGTATTCCCAGCAGGTGATAATCAAGGTACCCCTCCTGCAACAAGGAAAGGGGTATTATTCCACGCTGTTTGTGGTACCGAAGCCGGACGGCTCGGTGAGACCAATTTTAAATCTGAAATCCTTGAACACTTACATAAAAAGGTTCAAATTCAAGATGGAGTCACTCAGAGCAGTGATAGCAAACCTGGAAGAAGGGGACTATATGGTGTCTCTGGACATCAAAGATGCTTATCTCCACGTCCCGATATACCCTTCTCACCAAGGGTACCTCAGGTTTGTAGTACAAAACTGTCATTATCAGTTTCAGACGCTGCCGTTTGGATTGTCCACGGCACCTCGGGTCTTTACCAAGGTAATGGCCGAAATGATGATTCTTCTACGAAGAAAAGGCATTTTAATTATCCCTTACTTGGACGATCTCCTGATAAGGGCAAGATCCAGGGAACAGTTAGAAGTCGGAGTAGCACTATCTCAGGTAGTGTTACGTCAGCACGGGTGGATTCTAAATATTCCAAAATCGCAGCTGATTCCAACGACACGTCTACTGTTCCTAGGAATGATTCTGGACACAGTCCAGAAGAAGGTGTTTCTCCCGGAGGAGAAGGCCAGGGAGTTATCCGAGCTAGTCAGGAACCTCCTAAAACCAGGACAGGTCTCAGTGCATCAGTGCACGAGGGTCCTGGGGAAAATGGTGGCTTCTTACGAAGCGATTCCATTCGGAAGATTCCATGCAAGAACATTTCAGTGGGATCTACTGGACAAATGGTCCGGATCGCATCTGCAGATGCATCAGCGGATAACCCTGTCGCCAAGGACAAGGGTGTCTCTCCTGTAGTGGCTGCAGAGTGCTCATCTACTAGAGGGCCGCAGATTTGGCATTCAGGATTGGATCCTGGTAACCACGGATGCCAGCCTGAGAGGCTGGGGAGCAGTCACACAGGGAAGGAATTTCCAGGGCCTGTGGTCAAGCTTGGAAACGTCTCTTCATATAAACATTCTGGAACTAAGGGCCATTTACAATGCCCTAAGTCAAGCAAAACCTCTGCTTCAGGGTCAGGCGGTGTTGATCCAATCGGACAACATCACGTCAGTCGCCCACGTAAACAGACAGGGCGGCACGAGAAGCAGGAGGGCAATAGCAGAAGCTGCAAGGATTCTTCGCTGGGCGGAAAATCATGTGATAGCACTGTCAGCAGTATTCATTCCGGGAGTGGACAACTGGGAAGCAGACTTCCTCAGCAGACACGACCTTCACCCGGGAGAGTGGGGACTTCACCCAGAAGTCTTCCACCTGATTGTAAACCGTTGGGAAAAACCAAAGGTGGACATGATGGCGTCACGTCTAAACAAAAAACTGGACAGATATTGCGCCAGGTCAAGGGACCCTCAGGCAATAGCAGTGGACGCTCTGGTAACGCCGTGGGTGTACCAGTCAGTGTATGTGTTCCCTCCTCTGCCTCTCATACCAAAAGTACTGAGAATCATAAGAAGGAGAGGAGTAAGAACTATACTCGTGGTTCCGGATTGGCCAAGACGGACTTGGTACCCGGAACTTCAAGAGATGCTCACGGACGAACCGTGGCCTCTACCTCTAAGAAAGGACCTGCTACTGCAGGGGCCTTGTCTGTTCCAGGACTTACCGCGGCTGCGTTTGACGGCATGGCGGTTGAACGCCGGATCCTGAGGGAAAAAGGCATTCCAGAAGAAGTCATCCCTACTCTGGTCAAAGCCAGGAAGGATGTAACCGCAAAACATTATCACCGCATTTGGCGTAAATATGTTGCGTGGTGTGAGGCCAAGAAGGCCCCTACAGAGGAATTTCAACTGGGTCGTTTCCTTCATTTCCTGCAAACAGGACTGTCTATGGGCCTAAAATTAGGGTCCATTAAGGTTCAAATTTCGGCCCTGTCGATTTTCTTCCAGAAAGAACTGGCTTCAGTACCTGAAGTTCAGACATTTGTAAAAGGGGTGCTGCACATACAGCCTCCTTTTGTGCCTCCAGTGGCACCTTGGGATCTCAATGTGGTGTTGAGTTTTCTAAAGTCACATTGGTTTGAACCACTTTCCACTGTGGACTTAAAATATCTCACATGGAAGGTGTCGATGCTGTTAGCCTTGGCTTCAGCCAGGCGTGTGTCAGAATTGGCGGCTTTATCATATAAAAGCCCTTACTTAATTTTTCATTCTGACAGGGCGGAATTGAGGACTCGTCCTCAATTTCTACCTAAGGTGGTTTCTGCATTTCACATGAACCAACCTATTGTGGTACCTGCGGCTACCAGGGACTTAGAGGACTCTAAGTTGCTTGACGTTGTCAGGGCCTTGAAAATATATGTTTCCAGGACGGCTGGAGTCAGAAAATCTGACTCGCTGTTTATCCTGTATGCACCCAACAAGCTGGGTGCTCCTGCTTCTAAGCAGACGATTGCTCGTTGGATTTGTAGTACAATTCAGCTTGCACATTCTGTGGCAGGATTGCCACAGCCAAAATCAGTAAAAGCCCATTCCACAAGGAAAGTGGGCTCATCTTGGGCGGCTGCCCGAGGGGTCTCGGCTTTACAACTTTGCCGAGCAGCTACTTGGTCAGGGGCAAACACGTTTGCTAAATTCTACAAATTTGATACCCTGGCTGAGGAGGACCTGGAGTTCTCTCATTCGGTGCTGCAGAGTCATCCGCACTCTCCCGCCCGTTTGGGAGCTTTGGTATAATCCCCATGGTCCTTACGGAGTCCCAGCATCCACTAGGACGTCAGAGAAAATAAGATTTTACTTACCGATAAATCTATTTCTCGTAGTCCGTAGTGGATGCTGGGCGCCCATCCCTAGTGCGGATTGTCTGCAATACTTGTATATTGGCCCTCATTCCGAGTCGTTCGCTCGGTATTTTTCATCGCATCGCAGTGAAATTCCGCTTAGTGCGCATGCGCAATATTCGCACTGCGACTGCGCCAAGTATCTTTGCTATGAAGATAGTATTTTTACTCACGGCTTTTTCATCGCTCCGGCGATCGTAATGTGATTGACAGGAAATGGGTGTTACTGGGTGGAAACACGGCGTTTTATGGGCGTGTGGCTGAAAACGCTACCGTTTCCGGAAAAAACGCAGGAGTGGCCGGAGAAACGGGGGAGTGGTTGGGCGAACGCTGGGTGTGTTTGTGACGTCAAACCAGGAACGACAAGCACTGAACTGATCGCACAGGCAGAGTAAGTGTGGAGCTACTCTAAAACTGCTAAGTAGTTTGTGATCGCAATATTGCAAATACATCGGTCGCAATTTTAAGATGCTAAGATACACTCCCAGTAGGCGGCGGCTTAGCGTGTGTAACTCTGCTAAATTCGCCTTGCGACCGATCAACTCGGAATGAGGGCCATAGTTATTGTTACAAAGATTCGGGTTATTATTGTTGTGAGCCATCTTTTCAGAGGCTCCTTTGCGTTTATCATACTGTTAACTGGGTTCAGATCACAAGTTGTACGGTGTGATTGGTGTGGCTGGTATGAGTCTTACCCGGGATTCAATATCCTTCCTTATTATGTACGCTCGTCCGGGCACAGTATCCTAACTGAGGCTTGGAGGAGGGTCATAGGGGGAGGAGCCAGTGCACACCACCTGATCCTTAAGCTTTTATTTTGTGCCCTGTCTCCTGCGGAGCCGCTATTCCCCATGGTCCTTACGGAGTCCCAGCATCCACTACGGACTACGAGAAATAGATTTATCGGTAAGTAAAATCTTATTTTTTCCCAACGGTTTACAATCAGGTGGAAGACTTCCGGGTGAAGTCCCCACTCTCCCGGGTGAAGGTCGTGTCTGCTGAGGAAGTCTGCTTCCCAGTTGTCCACTCCCGGAATGAACACTGCTGACAGTGCTATCACATGATTTTCCGCCCAGCTAAAATCCTTGCAGCTTCTGCCATTGCCCTCCTGCTTCTCGTGCCGCCCTGTCTGTTTACGTGGGCGACTGACGTGATGTTGTCCGATTGGATCAATACCGCCTAACCCTGAAGCAGGGGTTTCGCTTGACTTAGGGCATTGTAAATGGCCCTTAGTTCCAGAATGTTTATATGAAGAGATGTCTCCAGGCTTGACCATAAGCCCTGGAAATTCCTTCCCTGTGTGACTGCTCCCCAGCCTCGCAGGCTGGCATCCGTGGCCACCAGGACCCAGTCCCGAATGCCGAATCTGCGGCCCTCTAGAAGATGAGCACTCTGCAACCACCACAGGAGGGATACCCTTGTCCCTGGTGACAGGGTTATCCGCTGAAGCATCTGAAGATGCGACCCGGACCATTTGTCCAGAAGGTTCCACTGTGCGTGGAATCTGCCGAATGGGATTGCTTCGTAGGAAGCCACCATTTTTACCCAGAACCCTTGTGCATTGATGCACTGAGACTTGGTTCGGTTTTAGGAGGTTCCTGACTAGCTCGGATAACTCCCTGGCTTTCTCCTCCGGGAGAAGCACCTTCTTTCTGGACTATGTCCAGAATCATCCCTAGGAACAGAAGACAAGTCGTCGGAATCAGCTGCGATTTTGGAATATTGAAAATCCAATCGTGCTGCCGCAACACTACCTGATATAGTGCTACACCGATCTCCAACTGTTCCCTGGATCTTACCCTTATCAGGGAATCGTCCAAGTAAAGGATAACTAAAATTCCCTTCCTTCGAAGGAATATCATCATTTCGGTCATTACTTCAGTAAAGACCCGGGGTGCCGTGGACTATCCCTACGGCAGCGTCCGAACTGATACAGTTCTGTACCATAACCTGAAATACCCTTGGTGAGAAGGGTAAATTTTGACATGAAGGTAAGCCTCCTTGATGTCCCGAGACATCATGTAGTCCCCTTCTTCCAGGTTTGCAATCACTGCTCTGAGTGACTCAATTTTGAATTTGAACCTCTGTATGCAAGTGTTCAAAGATTTTAGATTTTAGATTTTAAAATCGGTCTCACCGAGCCGTCTGGCTTCGGTACCACAATAGTGTGGAATAATACCCCGTTCCCTGTTGCAGGAGGGGTACCTTGATTATCACCTGCTGGGAATACAGCTTGTGAATGGCTTCCAAAACTGCCTCCCTGTCAGCGGGAGACGTCGGTAAAACAGACTTTTGGAAACGGCGAGGGGAATACGTCTCGAATTCCAATTTGTACCCCTGAAATATTATCTGAAGGATCCAGGGGTCTACTTGCGAGTGAGCCCACTGCGCACTGAAATTCATTGAGAACGGGACCCCACCGTGCCTGAACTTGTAAAGCCCTAGCGTCATACTGAGGGCTTGGCAGAGGCGGAAAAGGGTTTCTGTTCCTTGGAACTGGCTGATCTCTGCAGCCATTTTCCTCTCCCTCTGTCACGAGCAGAAAAGAGGAACCCTTTTGTCCGCTTGCCAACCAGGACTGCGCCTGATAATACGGCGTCTTATTTTGAGAGGCGACCTGGGGTACATCCCCTCTTTTAAGGCAATACTTCCAAATGCCGTTTGGAATCCGCATCACCTGACCACTTTACTGGAATAATTGGACAACGCACTTATACTTGATGCCAGTCGGCAAATATTCCGCTGTGCATCATGCATATATAGAAATGCATCTTTTAATTGCTCTATAGGCAATAATATACTGTCCTTATCTAGGATATCATATTTCCAGTCAGGGAATCCGACCACGCCAACCCAGCACTGCACATCCAGGCTGAGGCGATTGCTGGTCGCAGTATAACACCAGTATGTGTGTAAATACATTTTAGGATACGCTCCTGCTTTCTATCAGCAGGATCCTTAAGGGCGGCCATCTCAGGAGAGGGTAGAGCCCTTGTTTTTACAAGCGTGTGAGCGCTTTATCCACCCTAGGGGGTGTTTCCCAACGCACCCTAACCTCTGGCGGGAAAAGGTATACTGCCAATAACTTTTTAGAAATTATCAATTGTTATCGGGGGGAAACCCACGCATCATCACACACCTCATTTTTTTTCTCAGATTCAGGAAAACTACAGGAAGTTTTTCCTCACCAAACATAATACCCCTTTTTTTGGTGGTATTCATATTATCAGAAAAGTGTAAACTTTTTCCATTGCCTCAATCATGCAATGTGTGGCCCTATTGGAAATCACGGTTGTCTCTTCAACGTCGACACAGGAGTCAGTACCCTTGTCGGCGTCTGTATCTGAGGTAACGGGCGCTTTAGGGCCCCTGTATGAGACGTCTGGACATGCACAAGCTGAGTAGCCGGCTGTCTCATGTCAACCACTGTCTTTTATACAAAGCTGACACTGTCACGCAATTTCAACAGTACATCCACTCAGGTGTCGACCCCCTAGGGGGTGACAACACTATTTCAGACACTCTACTCCGTCTCCTCATCATTTTTCTCCTCATACATGTCGACACCAACGTACCGACACACAGCACACACACAGGGAATGCTCTGATAGAGGACAGGACCCCACTAGCCCTTTGGGGAGACAGAGGGAGAGTTTGCCAGCACACACCAGAGCGCTATATATATATATAGGGATAACCTTATATAAGTGTTTTTCCCTTTATAGCTGCTGTATTGTTATATACTGCGCCTAATTTGTGCCCCCCTCTCTTTTTTAACCCCTTTCTGTAGTGTAGTGACTGCAGGGGAGAGCCAGGGAGCTTCCCTCCAACTGAGCTGTGAGGGAAAATGGCGCCAGTGTGCTGAGGAGATAGGCTCCGCCCCTTTCTCGGCGTCCTTATCATCCTTTTTCTGTATGTTTTGGCAGGGGTTAAATGCATCCATATAGCCCAGGAGTTATATGTGATGCATTTATTTTAGCCATATAAGGTTTTTTATCGATTTATTGCGTCTCAGGGCGCTGCCCCCCCCAGCGCCCTGCACCCTCAGTGACCGGAGTGTGAAGTGTGCTGAGAGCAATGGCGCACAGCTGCGGTGCTGTGCGCTACCTTATCTGAAGACAGGATCGTCTTCTGCCGCCGATTTTTCCGGACCTCTTCGCTCTTCTGGCTCTGTAAGGGGGACGGCGGCGCGGCTCCGGTGACCCATCCAGGCTGAACCTGTGATCGTCCCTCTGGAGCTAATGTCCAGTAGCCTAAGAAGCCCAATCCACTCTGCACGCAGGTGAGTTCGCTTCTTCTCCCCTTAGTCCCTCGATGCAGTGAGCCTGTTGCCAGCAGGTCTCACTGAAAATATAAACCTAAACTAAAACTTTCACAAAGAGCTCAGGAGAGCCCCTAGTGTGCACCCTTCTCGTCGGGCACAGAAATCTAACTGAGGCTTGGAGGAGGGTCATAGGGGGAGGAGCCAGTGCACACCAGGTGATCCTAAAGCTTTCTTTAGATGTGCCCAGTCTCCTGCGGAGCCGCTATTCCCCATGGTCCTTACGGAGTCCCCAGCATCCACTAGGACGTCAGAGATATAGGAATTACGATCCGTGTCCTTAGTATATACCGTGGTGGTGATAACGGAATCTGTAATAGAAATGCGGACATCCAAGAAATCTATGGTATATAAATCCATTTTCATGGTTAATTTGACTGGACTATTTGATGTATTGTGTTCAGTGATGATTTTATCCAATAGTTCCTTCGGTCCTTTCCATAATAATAGGAGATCATCTATGTATCTGGAATAGAATATTATGTGTTCTGCCACAGACGGGTTACGGAAGAAGATGTCTTCCTCTAATGCGAGCATGTACAGGTTGGCGTACGTAGGGGCCACCGCTGACCCCATGGCACACCCCCGTTCTTGTAAGTAGTATTAGTTATTAAATAAGAAAAAATTTCTGGTTAGGATGAGTTCTAATAGACAGATCAAGATGTTAATCTGTGAAGCCTCAAAAAGGTTGTCTTCCTGTAATCTGGTCTTGACAGCTGCTAAACCTTCCTGATGAGGTATAACGGTATATAGACTGGTGACGTCAGCTGTCACCAGCCATGTGCCACTGGGGAGGGGACCAATTGTTTTTAGTTTATTAAGCAGCATTGTAGTGTCCAGAAGACTGTATGTATGTGTATATATGTATGTATATATATACACAGTATGTGTATGTATGTGTATATATATATATATATATATATATATATATGTGTATATCATTTTATATTTATAATTTTTTCTATGTATACTATGTGTATGTATTACTGTTCTATGGCCCTCATTCCGAGTTGATCGCTCGCTAGCTACTTGTTGCAGCCGTGCAAACGCATAGTCGCCGCCCACTGGGGAGTGTATTTTCGCTTTGCAAGTGTGCGATCGCATGTGCAGCCGAGCGGGACAAAAAAGTTTTTTTGCAGTTTTAGAGTAGGTCTGAACTTATTCAGCCCTTGCGATCACTTCAGCCTGTCCGGTCCCGGAATTGACGTCAGACGCCCGCCCTGCAAACGCCTGGACACGCCTGCGTTTTCCCTACCACTCCCAGAAAATGGTCAGTTGACACCCATAAACGCCCTTTTCTGTCAATCTTCTTGCAATCACCCGTGCGAATGAATTCGTTGCTAGAAGCATTGCCCAGCAACGATGCTGTTTGTACCCGTATGACGCGCATGCGCAGTAGTACCCTGATCGCTGCGCTGCGAAAATCAGCAGCGTGCGATCAACATACATACAGATGCGTCCGTGTACACTGATGCTCGCAGCACAGCTACAGTGTGTACAGGGTGCCAGCCAGGGTTGGATTAATAATGGGGCAGATGTAGCTTCAACACCTGCTAGAGACAGGAGAAAAAAAAATCCAGCTGCCAGCGGGCACTTGAGGTCCCGCTCACTCGCACCGCAACTAATCTCTCCCCCTGCCATCCAGCAAAAATTAACCTCGCACGGGGTTCTTCAAATGCAAGTGAAGTGTGATGCCACACCAAGCGCTGCCACACCACCAGTGCACCAGGGGCAGTTGAGCTGTGCTTACCCTCAGCTCTGTGAAGGCGGCCCGCATGATTGTGACAGGGCTGCTTGTTATCAGGCGAGAGCCTGAGCTATGCAGTCAAACTAAAAGTCTCAACCCTGGTGCAGTGGGAAGGAGCTCTGACGTCTCAGGCCCCTGCTCCAGCAGCAGAGAAGAGTTTTGGGAGAGCACGGAGCCGCTGCTTTGGCCCCTGTCTCAACTCCCTGCCCCTCCCAGGTGAGAAGGCAATCTCTGCGATTGCAAGCTCTGTGGGCAAGGAACCTGCACACTTAAATCTGAATTTTGCATCATATTATCTGATTTTGGGGATGTGTGATACGTACTAGGTGGCAAGTTGTAGGTGAGGTCTCTCTGATGGTACCTGTGTAGTGGAATAACAAGCTCTAGTTGGGGAGAGAGCAACATATGATTGTCAGCTCCTAAAACAAGATACAAATATCAGTGAGACCTTGGATTATGCTGCTGTTAGATAAGATTGTAAACCGATGGACAAAAGTTTAGACGGTTTATGGCACATGTGTTAGATTGTAAATCCTGGGTGATATTACTAGCAGGGTTGCCGACATTCTGGCTGCTCTCTGCGGGAGAGAGCAGCCAGGTCAGCACAGCAAGGGGGCAGGGGAGGGCTGGATGTGCTGAGGAGGCGGAGCAAGGGCGGGACGGAGGCGGAGCAAGGGCGGGACGGGGGCGGAGCAAGGGTGGGGTCTCGCTGACGACCGCTTTAAGCCACGCCCCCCGCTCTGTAATGCTGCGATCTCCTGCATTACACTGCAGGGGGCGTGGCTATGATGACGCGATTCTGCAAGATTCGCGTCATCAACTGCCCGGACCGCCCACTTTACACACAAAGTGGGCGGACGGGCAGGGGGACCCCGGATTCCGGGAGACTTGCCTGCTCTTCCGTGGGGCCGGGAGGGACACCCGATTTTCGGGAGCCTCCCGGCCGTTCCGGGAGAGTAGGCAAGTATGATTACTAGGTATGTGTGATGACATGCACAGTATTTGATTGTAAGCTCTGGGGATGTTGAAACTCACTATCTGTGAGATATGTGTGTAAGATTGTGAGATCTGCGGACAAGCGCCTAGTATCTGTGTGATACGTGTTAGGTAGTGAGCTCTGTAGGTGGAGAGGTATCTGTGTATAATATGTGGGAATGAAAGCTTAGTATAATGCACGCCGACTCTCCTGCCTACGGATTACTTCCTCCCACTCCTACCTCCAAGATTTCTCACATGCTGCTCCCTTTCTTTGGAATTCTCTACCACTCCCCCTCAGACTCTCCACCTCTCTACAAACCTTCAAACGGGCTCTCAAGACCCACTTCTTCACCAAACCCAGCCAACTCTCCTCCTAACTCTCTGTTTAACGCTCACGGTTTACTTTTCTCTATCGTCCTAGTGGATGCTGGGGTTCCTGAAAGGACCATGGGGAATAGCGGCTCCGCAGGAGACAGGGCACAAAAAGTAAAGCTTTTCCGATCAGGTGGTGTGCACTGGCTCCTCCCCCTATGACCCTCCTCCAGACTCCTGTTAGATTTTTGTGCCCGGCCGAGAAGGGTGCAATCTAGGTGGCTCTCCTAAAGAGCTGCTTAGAGAAAGTTTAGCTAGGTTTTTTATGTTACAGTGATTCCTGCTGGCAACAGGATCACTGCAGCGAGGGACTGAGGGGAGAAGGAGTCAACTCACCTGCGTGCAGGATGGATTGGCTTCTTGGCTACTGGACATCAAGCTCCAGAGGGACGATCACAGGTACAGCCTGGATGGTCACCGGAGCCGCGCCGCCGGCCCCCTTGCAGATGCTGAAGACAGAAGAGGTCCAGAATCGGCGGCTGAAGACTCCTGCAGTCTTCTAAAGGTAGCGCACAGCACTGCAGCTGTGCGCCATTTTCCTCTCAGCACACTTCACACGGCAGTCACTGAGGGTGCAGGGCGCTGGGAGGGGGGCGCCCTGGGAGGCAAAATGAGTACCTATAAAGGCTAAAAATACCTCACATATAGCCCTAGAGGCTATATGGAGATATTTAACCCCTGCCTGATTTCTCAAAATAGCGGGAGACGAGCCCGCCGGAAAAGGGGCGGGGCCTATCTCCTCAGCACACGGCGCCATTTCCTCTCACAGCTCCGCTGGTCAGGACGGCTCCCAGGTCTCTCCCCTGCACTGCACTACAGAAACAGGGTAAAACAGAGAGGGGGGGCAAATTTATGGCGATATTTTTATATAACAAAGCAGCTATAGGGGAGCACTTATTATAAGGCTATCCCTGATATATATATAGCGCTTTTGGTGTGTGCTGGCAAACTCTCCCTCTGTCTCCCCAAAGGGCTAGTGGGTCCTGTCTTCATTAGGAGCATTCCCTGTGTGTCTGCTGTGTGTCGGTACGTGTGTGTCGACATGTATGAGGACGATATTGGTGTGGAGGCGGAGCAATTGCCAAATATGGGGATGTCACCTCCTAGGGGGTCGACACCAGAATGGATGCCTTTATTTATGGAACTACGGGATAGTGTCAACACGCTAAAGCAGTCGTTTGACGACATGAGACGGCCGGACAATCAATTAGTGCCTGTCCAGGCGACTCAAACACCGTCAGGGGCTGTGAAACGCCCTTTGCCTCAGTCGGTCGACACAGACCCAGACACAGGCGATGACTCCAGTAGTGACGGTGACGAATCAACCGTATTTTCCAGTAGGGCCACACGTTATATGATTTTGGCAATGAAGGAGGCGTTACATTTAGCTGATACTACAGGTACCACTAAACAGGGTATTATGTGGGGTATGAAAAAACTACCTATAGTTTTTCCTGAATCAGAAGAACTAAATGACGTGTGTAATGAAGCGTGGGTTGCCCCTGATAAAAAGCTGATAATTTCAAAGAAATTATTGGCATTATACCCTTTCCCGCCAGAGGTTAGGGAGCGCTGGGAAACACCTCCTAGGGTGGACAAGGCGCTAACACGCTTATCTAAACAAGTGGCGTTACCCTCTCCTGAGACGGCCGCACTTAAAGATCCATCAGATAGGAGGATGGAAAATATCCAAAAAAGTATATACACACATGCAGGTGTTATACTACGACCAGCTGTAGCAACTGCCTGGATGGGCAGTGCGGGGGTAGTTTGGTCAGAATCCCTGATTGAAAATATTGATACCCTGGACAGGGACAATATTCTACTGTCGTTAGAACAAATAAAGGATGCATTTCTTTATATGCGTGATGCACAGAGGGATATATGCACACTGGCATCACGGGTAAGTGCTATGTCCATTTCGGCCAGAAGAGCTTTATGGACGCGACAGTGGACAGGCGATGCGGATTCAAAACGGCATATGGAAGTTTTGCCGTATAAGGGGGAGGAGTTATTTGGAGTCGGTCTATCAGATTTGGTGGCCACGGCTACAGCCGGGAAATCCACCTTTCTACCTCAAGTCACTCCCCAACAGAAAAAGGCACCGACTTTTCAACCGCAGCCCTTTCGTTCCTTTAAAAATAAGAGAGCAAAGGGCTATTCATATTTGCCACGAGGCAAAGGTCGAGGGAAGAGACAGCAACACGCAGCTCCTTCCCAGGATCAGATGCCCTCCCCGGCTTCTACAAAAGCCTCAGCATGACGCTGGGGCTTCTCAAGCGGACTCGGGGACGGTGGGCGGTCGTCTAAAAAATTACAGCGCGCAGTGGGCTCACTCGCAAGTAGATCCCTGGATCCTGCAGATAATATCTCAGGGATACAGGTTGGAATTAGAGACAGATCCACCTCGCCGTTTCCTGAGGTCTGCTTTACCAACGTCCCCCTCCGAAAGGGAGACGGTGTTGGAAGCCATTCACAAGCTGTACTCTCAGCAGGTGATAGTCAAGGTACCTCTTCTGCAACAAGGGAAGGGGTATTATTCCACTCTTTTTGTGGTACCGAAGCCGGATGGCTCGGTAAGGCCTATTCTAAATCTGAAGTCCTTGAACCTGTACATAAAGGAGTTCAAGTTCAAAATGGAGTCACTCAGAGCAGTGATAGCGAACCTGGAAGAGGGGAACTTTATGGTATCCTTGGACATCAAGGATGCGTATCTCCACGTTCCAATTTACCCCTCACACCAGGGGTACCTCAGGTTCGTTGTACAAAACTGTCACTATCAGTTTCAGACGCTGCCGTTCGGATTGTCCACGGCACCTCGGATCTTTACAAAGGTAATGGCCGAGATGATGATTCTTCTTCGAAGAAAAGGCGTATTAATTATCCCATACTTGGACGATCTCCTAATAAGGGCGAGGTCCAGAGAACAGCTAGAGATGGGATTAGCACTGTCTCAAGAAGTGCTAAAACAGCACGGGTGGATTCTGAATATTCCAAAATCCCAGTTAATGCCGACAACTCGTCTGCTGTTCCTAGGGATGATTCTGGACACGGTTCAGAAAAAGGTTTTTCTCCCGGAGGAAAAAGCCAAGGAGTTATCCGAGCTTGTCAGGAACCTCCTAAAACCAGGAAAGGTGTCTGTACATCAATGCACAAGAGTCCTGGGAAAAATGGTGGCTTCTTACGAAGCGATTCCATTCGGCAGATTCCACGCAAGAATTTTCCAAAGGGATCTGTTGGACAAATGGTCAGGGTCGCATCTTCAGATGCACCTACGGATAACCCTGTCTCCAAGGACAAGGGTGTCTCTTCTGTGGTGGTTGCAGAGTGCTCATCTATTGGAGGGCCGCAGATTCGGCATACAGGATTGGATCCTGGTGACCACGGACGCCAGCCTGAGAGGCTGGGGAGCAGTCACACAAGGAAGAAACTTCCAGGGAGTATGGACGAGCCTGGAAACGTCTCTTCACATAAACATTCTGGAACTAAGAGCAATATACAATGCTCTAAACCAGGCAGAACCTCTGCTTCAGGGAAAACCGGTATTGATCCAGTCGGACAACATCACGGCAGTCGCCCATGTGAACAGACAGGGCGGCACAAGAAGCAGGAGGGCAATGGCAGAAGCTGCAAGGATTCTTCGCTGGGCAGAGAATCATGTGATAGCACTGTCAGCAGTGTTCATCCCGGGAGTGGACAACTGGGAAGCAGACTTCCTCAGCAGACACGATCTTCACCCGGGAGAGTGGGGACTTCATCCAGAAGTCTTCCACATGCTGGTAACCCGTTGGGAAAGACCAATGGTGGACATGATGGCGTCTCGCCTCAACAAAAAACTGGACAGGTATTGCGCCAGGTCAAGAGATCCGCAGGCAATAGCTGTGGACGCGCTGGTAACGCCTTGGGTGTACCAGTCGGTGTATGTGTTTCCTCCTCTGCCTCTCATACCAAAAGTATTGAGAATTATACGGCAAAGAGGCGTAAGAACGATACTAGTGGTTCCGGATTGGCCAAGGAGGACTTGGTACCCGGAACTTCAAGAGATGATCACGGAAGATCCGTGGCCTCTACCTATAAGGAGGGACTTGCTTCAGCAGGGTCCCTGTCTGTTTCAAGACTTACCGCGGCTGCGTTTGACGGCATGGCGGTTGAACGCCGGATCCTAAAGGAAAGAGGCATGCCGGAAGAAGTCATTCCTACTTTGATTAAAGCAAGGAAGGAAGTAACCGTGCAACATTATCACCGAATTTGGCGAAAATATGTTGCGTGGTGCGAAGATCGGAGTGCTCCGACGGAGGAATTTCAACTGGGTCGATTCCTACATTTCCTGCAATCAGGATTGTCAATGGGTCTCAAATTGGGATCTATTAAGGTTCAAATTTCGGCCCTGTCGATTTTCTTTCAAAAAGAATTGGCTTCAGTCCCTGAAGTCCAGACCTTTGTTAAGGGAGTGCTGCATATACAGCCTCCTGTGGTGCCTCCAGTGGCACCGTGGGATCTAAATGTGGTTTTGGACTTCCTAAAATCTCATTGGTTTGAACCACTAAAAAAGGTGGATTTGAAATATCTCACATGGAAAGTGACCATGCTTCTAGCCCTGGCTTCTGCCAGGAGAGTGTCAGAATTGGCAGCTTTATCTTACAAAAGCCCATATCTGATTTTCCATTCGGACAGGGCAGAACTGCGAACTCGTCCGCATTTTCTCCCTAAGGTGGTGTCAGCATTTCATCTGAACCAGCCTATTGTAGTGCCTGCGGCTACAAGTGACTTGGAGGACTCCAAGTTACTGGACGTTGTCAGAGCATTAAAAATATATATTGCAAGGACAGCTGGAGTCAGAAAATCTGACTCGTTGTTTATATTGTATGCACCCAACAAGATGGGTGCTCCTGCGTCTAAGCAGACGATTGCTCGTTGGATCTGTAGCACAATCCAACTTGCACATTCTGTGGCAGGCTTGCCACAGCCTAAATCTGTAAAGGCCCACTCCACAAGGAAGGTGGGCTCATCTTGGGCGGCTGCCCGAGGGGTCTCGGCATTACAACTTTGCCGAGCAGCTACGTGGTCAGGGGAGAACACGTTTGTAAAATTTTACAAATTTGATACTCTGGCTAAGGAGGACCTGGAGTTCTCTCATTCGGTGCTGCAGAGTCATCCGCACTCTCCCGCCCGTTTGGGAGCTTTGGTATAATCCCCATGGTCCTTTCAGGAACCCCAGCATCCACTAGGACGATAGAGAAAATAAGATTTTACTTACCGATAAATCTATTTCTCGGAGTCCGTAGTGGATGCTGGGCGCCCATCCCAAGTGCGGATTATCTGCATAAGTTGTACATAGTTATTGTTAACTAATTCGGGTTATTGTTAAAGGAAGCCATCTTTCAGAGGCTCCGCTGTTATCATACTGTTAACTGGGTTTAGATCACAAGTTGTACGGTGTGATTGGTGTGGCTGGTATGAGTCTTACCCGGGATTCAAAATCCTCCCTTATTGTGTACGCTCGTCCGGGCACAGTACCTAACTGGAGTCTGGAGGAGGGTCATAGGGGGAGGAGCCAGTGCACACCACCTGATCGGAAAAGCTTTACTTTTTGTGCCCTGTCTCCTGCGGAGCCGCTATTCCCCATGGTCCTTTCAGGAACCCCAGCATCCACTACGGACTCCGAGAAATAGATTTATCGGTAAGTAAAATCTTATTTTACTTCATACTCCCTTCGACGGCACTAAATCCCCCAGTTCTCTGCCACCCTGATATTTATTTCAGTGTCGTCTGCTGATGAAGCTATGTTTATATACCCTGTACTTGTCCTACAATATATTGTCTTCAACTGAAAGTCACTGTTTTCTTGTTTTGCCTATTTATGTACTCTGTAATTGGGCGCTGCGGAACCCTTGTGGCACCATATAAATAAAGGATAATAATAATAATAATCAGGGACGACCTGCTGGCCGCTGCTATTCAGGGATAGGTAGTCTGTGTCTTGTAGCCAGAGAAATGAGACTGAGGTTTTCGAGGTAGGCGCTAGTCACACTCCATGGCAAAGGCCACTCCCCCCCCCCCCCCCACATAACTAGTCACACCCCCATGGCAATAGTCACATCATCTGCTGCGGCACACAATAGGCCCTTCACAAATGTCAGCTCCAGGCCCATGTGGACCTTAATCTGGCACTGGGTACACACCGACATACACTGACATACACACACTGACACCTGTACATACACACCGACATACACTGACATACACACACTGACACCTGTACATACACACCGACATACACACCCTGACACCTGTACATACACACCGACATACACTGACATACACACACTGACACCTGTCCATACACACCAACATGCACTGACATACACACTGACACCTGTACATATACACTGACATACACACCCTGACACCTGTACATACACACCGACATACACTGACATACACACACTGACACAGGATCTTATGCTTATTTCACTATTCTGTCTATATTATCTTCTGTTTGTCTGTCTTTCTATTTCCCACTGCTTTCACCCTCTCCATAGCATCACCCTTTCCTTGTGATTCACCGCTGTCACCCTCACCCTGTCAATGAGATGACACAGGGGGGAGATGACAGTGTGCTGAGAGACAATGCGGGGGGAGCAGTGGTGTAACTAAGGGGGGTCGAGCAGGGCACGTGCCCTGGGCGCCGTAGCAGGCCCAGCAGAGGGGGGCACTGCCGGCCAGGGCATCATGCCCACCCGGCCCCGCTATTGCCGCCCGTTACCATAGCGCTGCTGCCACCCGTTACCATCGCGCTGCTGCCGCCCATTACCATTGCGCCACACCACGCCTGCGCACTATGCAGCTCCCCGCCTCCGTCCTATGTGCGCTGCGACTGGGAGCCGGGAGCGTGACCGCAGTGACAGCGTCACGCTCCCGGAGCTGTAAACGCAAGCGGGCTCTGCTCCTCTTCACTTCACAGGGTTAAGCAGAAAGGGAGATTGACGGGGATAGGCAGAGTTGCGCAGCGGCTGATCCAGGAGTCCAGGACAGTATAAGTCTGAAGAGTCTGTCATGGATCAGCCGCCGCGCAACTCTGCCGTGCCTATCCCCGTCAATCTCCCTTTCTCTCTGCCTATCCCCGTCATTCTCCCGTGTCTCCTCCTCCTGCCTCCCGCGTCTCCTCCTCCCGCTTATCTTATATCCCCCCATGGCCGCCTAATGTTTTGCTGGGCTGCGGGGTCTAGAAGCCTTTGAGAGCACTGCAAATACCGGATCGCTCAGCTTGTGACACCACGGAGCTGCCTCCCGACCTGAAGGTACTGTCTGTAAGTGTAACTGCTCTCCAGAGCACCTCTCCTCATTGTGCTGCTGCTGAAATCTCTCTCCCCATTGCCTCTCTCCCTTGCGCTCTCTCCCCCCATATGCCTCTTTCTCCTCATGCCCCTCTCTTCCAAGCACCCCTCATAATGCCCCATCTCTCTTCATGCCTCCTTTCTCTCTGTATGCCTCTCTCTCTCTCCATGCCCCGTTGCTACCTCCCCCCATGTCCCCCCTCTAGAATACCGTGTCCTAGAATGTGAATTTCGGTGCATACCGTGTCCTAGAATGTGAATTTCGGTTCATACCGTGTCCTAAAATGTGAATTTCGGCTCATTCAGTGTGCTACAATGTGAATTTCGGCTCATTCAGTGTGCTACAATGTGAATTTCGGTTCATTCAGTGTGCTACAATGTGAATTTCGGCTCATTCAGTGTGCTACAATGTGAATTTTGGCTCATTCAGTGTGCTACAAGGTGAAATTCGGCTCATTCAGTGTGCTACAATGTGAATTTCGGCTCGTTCAGTGTGCTACAATGTGAATTTTGGCTCGTACTGTGTGCTAAAATTTGAAAGGGGCACCAGTACTAGAGAGTATAAGGGGTATTACTACACTGAAGGACACGCCCCCTTTTCCTGGAGCGCGCGCGCCTTTCGGCGCGCGCATGGTTTCACTCTTCACTTTTTCATACCCCTCTTAAAAAAATGACACTTATTTGGGCAGGAGATGATGATGGTAAGGTGCATGTGGAATTGAAAAGAATGTTCCCAGTATGACATGAAACAGCTGGCGTGTCATGTTGACACATCCCATTTTCAGTGTCCACGCCCCCCTACTGGTGTGTGGCCATGACCATTTTTATCAGTGCGCGCTGGTGGTGTGCGCAGTCGCACATACTTTCCTTTGTAGAGGTTTCTGTTTGGGCGGGGTTTTTTTTTTGGGGGGGGGGGGGGGGCGCCATTATTGATCTTGCCCTGGGCTCCAAAATCCCTAGTTACGCCTCTGTGTATGACACTGCCGTATAAGTCCTGTGGTACTGCCGTATAAGTCCACCAATTACAGAAATCTTTTAAAAGTGACTGGAGCGTGCTGGAGATGATGTCAGTGGACCGAACAATTGTGGCCCACTCTCGACATTCAGCCACTGCGTGACACTACTAGATGGGCCAGGTGGTTGTGTCGCTTAGTCATACAGCAACCTCGGTGCACCTTTTTTTCTTCTTTGCATCATGTGCTGTTAGGGGCCTTTTTTTGATATGTGCCCTCCTGTCTGCCACTGCAGTGCCACGCCTAGATGGGCCAATTGTGTGTGTCGCTTGGCTTAGTCATACAACTACCTCATTGCAATTCTTTTTCTCTGACGTCCTAGTGGATGCTGGGAACTCCGTAAGGACCATGGGGAATAGCGGCTCCGCAGGAGACAGGGCACATCTAAAGAAAGCTTTAGGATCACCTGGTGTGCACTGGCTCCTCCCCCTATGACCCTCCTCCAAGCCTCAGTTAGATTTTCTGTGCCCGACGAGAAGGGTGCACACTAGGGGCTCTCCTGAGCTCTTTGTGAAAGTTTTAGTTTAGGTTTATTATTTTCAGTGAGACCTGCTGGCAACAGGCTCACTGCATCGAGGGACTAAGGGGAGAAGAAGCGAACTCACCTGCGTGCAGAGTGGATTGGGCTTCTTAGGCTACTGGACATTAGCTCCAGAGGGACGATCACAGGTTCAGCCTGGATGGGTCACCGGAGCCGCGCCGCCGGCCCCCTTACAGAGCCAGAAGAGCGAAGAGGTCCGGAAAAATCGGCGGCAGAAGACTTTCCTGTCTTCAGATAAAGGTAGGCGCACAGCACCGCAGCTGTGCGCCATTGCTCTCAGCACACTTCACACTCCGGTCACTGAGGGTGCAGGGCGCTGGGGGGGCAGCGCCCTGAGACGCAATAAATCGATAGAAAACCTTTTATGGCTAAAATAAATGCATCACATATAACTCCTGGGCTATATGGATGCATTTAACCCCTGCCAAAACATACAAGAAAACGGATGATAGGCTCCGCCCCTTTCTCGGCGTCCTTATCTCCTCAGCACACTGGCGCCATTTTCCCTCACAGCTCAGTTGGAGGGAAGCTCCCTGGCTCTCCCCTGCAGTCACTACACTACAGAAAGGGGTTAAAAAAGAGAGGGGGGCACAAATTAGGCGCAGTATAAACAATACAGCAGCTATAAAGGGAAAAACACTTATATAAGGTTATCCCTGTATATATATAGCGCTCTGGTGTGTGCTGGCAAACTCTCCCTCTGTCTCCCCAAAGGGCTAGTGGGGTCCTGTCCTCTATCAGAGCATTCCCTGTGTGTGTGCTGTGTGTCGGTACGTTTGTGTCGACATGTATGAGGAGAAAAATGATGAGGAGACGGAGTAGAGTGTCTGTAATAGTGTTGTCACCCCCTGGGGGGTCGACACCTGAGTGGATGTACTGTTGAAATTGCGTGACAGTGTCAGCTTTGTATAAAAGACAGTGGTTGACATGAGACAGCCGGCTACTCAGCTTGTGCATGTCCAGACGTCTCATACAGGGGCTCTAAAGCGCCCGTTACCTCAGATACAGACGCCGACACGGATACTGACTCCTGTGTCGACGGTGAAGAGACAACCGTGATTTCCAATAGGGCCACACATTGCATGATGAGGCAATGGAAAAAGTTTACACTCTTCTGATAATATAAATACCACCAAAAAAAAGGGGTATTATGTTTGGTGAGGAAAAACTTCCTGTAGTTTTCCTGAATCTGAGAAATAAAATGAGGTGTGTGATGATGCGTGGGTTTCCCCCCGATAACAATTGATAATTTCTAAAAAGTTATTGGCAGTATACCTTTTCCCGCCAGAGGTTAGGGTGCGTTGGGAAACACCCCCTAGGGGGGATAAGGCGCTCACACGCTTGTAAGAACAAGGGCTCTACCCTCTCTGGAGATGGCCGCCCTTAGGGATCCTGCTGATAGAAAGCAGGAGGGTATCCTAAAATGTATTTACACACATACTGGTGTTATACTGCGACCAGCAATCGCCTCAGCCTGGATGTGCAGTGCTGGGTTGGCGTGGTCGGATTCCCTGACTGGAAATTTGATATCCTAGATAAGGACAGTATATTATTGCCTATAGAGCAATTAAAAGATGCATTTCTATATATGCATGATGCACAGCGGAATATTTGCCGACTGGCATCAAGTATAAGTGCGTTGTCCAATTATACCAGTAAAGTGGTCAGGTGATGCGGATTCCAAACGGCATTTGGAAGTATTGCCTTAACAAAAAAGGGGATGTACCCCAGGTCGCCTCTCAAAATAAGACGCCGTATTATCAGGCGCAGTCCTGGTTGGCAAGCGGACAAAAGGGTTCCTCTTTTCTGCTCGTGACAGAGGGAGAGGAAAATGGCTGCAGAGATCAGCCAGTTCCAAGGAACAGAAACTCTTTTCCGCCTCTGCCAAGCCCTCAGTATGACGCTAGGGCTTTACAAGTTCAGGCACGGTGGGGTCCCGTTCTCAATGAATTTCAGTGCGCAGTGGGCTCACTCGCAAGTAGACCCCTGGATCCTTCAGGTAATATTTCAGGGGTACAAATTGGAATTCGAGACGTATCCCCCTCGCCGTTTCCAAAGGTCTGTTTTACCGACGTCTCCCGCTGACAGGGAGGCAGTTTTGGAAACCATTCACAAGCTGTATTCCCAGCAGGTGATAATCAAGATACCCCTCCTGCAACAGGGAACGGGGTATTATTCCACACTATTGTGGTACCGAAGCCAGACGGCTCGGTGAGACCGATTTTAAAATCTAAAATCTAAAATCTTTGAACACTTGCATACAGAGGTTCAAATTCAAAATTGAGTCACTCAGAGCAGTGATTGCAAACCTGGAAGAAGGGGACTACATGATGTCTCGGGACATCAAGGATGCTTACCTTCATGTCAAAATTTACCCTTCTCACCAAGGGTATTTCAGGTTATGGTACAGAACTGTCACTATCAGTTCGGACGCTGCCGTAGGGATGGTCCACGGCACCCCGGGTCTTTACCAAGGTAATGGCCGAAATGATATCCCTTCGAAGGAAGGAAATTTTAGTTATCCCTTACTTGGACGATTCCCTGATAAGGGTAAGATCCAGGGAACACTTGGAAGTCGGTGTAGCACTATCTCAGGTAGTGTTGCGGCAGCACGATTGGATTCTCAATATTCCAAAATCGCAGCTGGTTCCGACGACTTGTCTTCTGTTCCTAGGGATGATCCTGGACACAGTCCAGAAAGAAGGTGTTTCTCCCGGAGGAGAAAGCCAGGGAGTTATCCGAGCTAGTCAGGAACCTCCTAAAACCGAACCAAGTCTCAGTGCATCAATGCACAAGGGTTCTGGGTAAAAAATGGTGGCTTCCTACGAAGCAATCCCATTCGGCAGATTCCACGCAAGACTTTCCAGTGGAACCTACTGGACAAATGGTCCGGGTTGCATCTTCAGATGCTTCAGCGGATAACCCTGTCACCGGGGACAAGGGTATCCCTCCTGTGGTGGTTGCAGAGTGCTCATCTTCTAGAGGGCCGCAGATTCGGCATTCGGGACTGGGTCCTGGTGGCCACGGATGCCAGCCTGCGAGGCTGGGGAGCAGTCACACAGGGAAGGAATTTCCAGGGCTTATGGTCAAGCCTGGAGACATCTCTTCATATAAACATTCTGGAACTAAGGGCCATTTACAATGCCCTAAGTCAAGCGAAACCCCTGCTTCAGGGTCAGGCGGTATTGATCCAATCGGACAACATCACGTCAGTCGCCCACGTAAACAGACAGGGCGGCACGGGAAGCAGGGGGGCAATGGCAGAAGCTGCAAGGATTCTTCGCTGGGCGGAAGATCATGTGATAGCACTGTCAGCAGTTTCATTCCGGGAGTGGACAACTGGGAAGCAGACTTCCTCAGCAGACACGATCTACACCCGGGAGAGTGGGGACTTCATCCAGAAGTCTTCCACATGATTGTGAACCGTTGGGAAAAACCAAAGGTGGATATGATGGCGTCCCGCCTCAATAAAAAACTGGACAGGTATTGCGCCAGGTCAAGAGACCCTCAGGCAATAGCTGTGGACGCTCTGGTAACACCGTGGGTGTTCCAATCAGTGTATGTGTTCCCTCCTCTGCCTCTCATACCAAAAGTACTGAGAATTATACGGCAAAGGGGAGTAAGAACGATACTCGTGGCTCCGGATTGGCCAAGAAGAACTTGGTATCCGGAACTTCAAGAGATGCTCACGGACGAACCGTGGCCTCTACCTCTAAGAAAGGACCTGCTCCAGCAGGGGCCTTGTTTGTTCCAAGACTTACCGCGGCTGCGTTTGACGGCTTGGTGGTTGAACGCCGGATCCTGAAGGAAAAAGGCATTCCAGATGAAGTCATCCCTACCCTGGTCAAGGCCAGGAAGGACGTAACCGCAAAACATTATCACCGCATTTGGCGGAAATATGTTGCGTGGTGGGAGGCCAAGAAGGCCCCTACAGAGAAATTTCAACTGGGTCGTTTCCTCCATTTCCTGCAAACAGGACTGTCTATGGGCCTAAAATTAGGGTCCATTAAGGTTCAATTTTCGGCCCTGTCGATTTTCTTCCAAAAGGAACTGGCTTCAGTGCCTGAAGTTCAGACATTTGTAAAAGGGGTACTGCATATACAGCCTCCTTTTGTGCCTCCAGTGGCACCTTGGGATCTCAATGTTGTGTTGAGTTTCCTAAAGTCACATTGGTTTGAACCACTCACCACTGTGGACTTAAAATATCTCACATGGAAGGTGACGATGCTGTTAGCCCTGGCTTCAGCCAGGCGTGTGTCAGAATTGGCGGCTTTATCATATAAAAGCCCTTATTTAATATTTCATTCTGACAGGGCAGAATTGAGGACTTGTCCTCAATTTCTACCTAAGGTGGTTTCTGCATTTCACATGAAGCAACCTATTGTGGTACCTGCGGCTACTAAGGACTTGGAGGATTCCAAGTTGCTTGACGTGGTCAGGGCCCTGTAAATATATGTTTCCAGGACGGCTGGAGTCAGAAAATCTGACTCGCTGTTTATCCTGTATGCACCCAACAAACTGGGTGCTCCTGCTTCTAAGCAGACGATTGCTCGTTGGATTTGTAGTACAATTCAGCTTGCACATTCTGTGGCAGGCCTGCCACAGCCAAAAATCTTAAAATGCCCACTCCACAAGGAAGGTGGGCTCATCTTGGGCAGCTGCCCGAGGGGTCTCGGCTTTACAACTTTGCCGAGCAGTTACTTGGTCAGGAGCAAATACGTTTGTAAAATTCTACAAATTTGATACCCTGGCTGAGGAGGACCTGGAGTTCTCTCATTCGGTGCTGCAGAGTCATCCGCACTCTCCCGCCCGTTTGGGAGCTTTGGTATAATCCCCATGGTCCTTACGGAGTTCCCAGCATCCACTAGGACGTCAGAGAAAATAAGAATTTACTTACCGATAATTCTATTTCTCGTAGTCCGTAGTGGATGCTGGGCGCCCATCCCAAGTGCGGATTGTCTGCAATACTGGTACATAATTATTGTTACCAAAAAATTCGGGTTATTGTTGTAGTGAGCCATCTTTTATAGAGGCTTCTCTATTATCATGCTGTTAACTGGGTTCAGATCACAAGTTGTACAGTGTGATTGGTGTGGCTGGTATGAGTCTTACCCGGGATTCAAAATCCTTCCTTATTGTGTACGCTCGTCCGGGCACAGTATCCTAACTGAGGCTTGGAGGAGGGTCATAGGGGGAGGAGCCAGTGCACACCAGGTGATCCTAAAGCTTTCTTTAGATGTGCCCTGTCTCCTGCGGAGCCGCTATTCCCCATGGTCCTTATGGAGTTCCCAGCATCCACTACGGACTACGAGAAATAGAATTATCGGTAAGTAAATTCTTATTTTCTTCTTTGCATGGTGTTCTGTTTGGGGCCTTTTTTTATATATATCTGCCCTCCTGTCTGACACTGCATTGCCACGCCTAGATAGGCCTAATTGTTTGTGTCGCATGGCTTAGTCATACAACTACCTCATTGCAATTCTTTTTTTTCTTTGCATGATGTTCTGTTTGGGGCCTTTTTTTATATATATATATCTACCCTCCTGTCTGACACTGCATTGCCACGCCAAGATAGGCCTAATTGTTTGTGTCGCTTGGCTTAGTCATACAACTACTGTGGCATACTGGAATGTTAGGAGACAAGAGATATTGGAAAGTTCCAAAAGCCATTTAATTATTATCAGTGAGTGGGGGAGTTTTATGGCCCCAAACCAGTTCTAGCAAACCCTGCCACATGTAGGGGGTTAGGACAGGAAGTGCAGGGGGATTTTAGAAGAAGGAAAAAAGCACAGGAGAGTTCAGAGTGAGCTGAGGACTGAGGATGGAAGGCACAGGCTAAGTGTCCAGGAGAAACGCAGGCTGGGGACTGTGGAACAAGAATGGCACTCCACAGTCCCTGGCATGATGGAAAGAAGAGCAGCGTGTGAGTGTTGCTATGAAGAGAGGGAGAGCCCATATCTGCAGTGTGACAGGAGAGCCAGCAGCTTCAGTGAGAGATGGAGAGTGCAGTGTGAGAGCCACAGTATGCAGAGTACAGTGGAAGGAACCAGGAACAAAGGACCTTCAGGGGTACCCAAGAAGCAGGACGGGAGGTGTGAGTCTGCGGGATATGACGAGCTGGGTGAGTGTGGTAGGAACCACGTTTGGCGGAAGGCCCCCAGTAACGTGTACATGAGATCCCGTTTAGATAGAGCCCCTAGCGAATGGGGGAGAGCACACTAAAATGAATTTCAGTTTGCGGAAGCCGCACTACTGATTCCCAGAGACTGCGCTGGTATGTACTGTACTGTAATGATGTCACATCACTGTAAATGCTGTTATTGCCCGTGAAGCAAATGAAAGGAGATGTAACTTGATGTAACCCATATGAATATTGCGCTGGAGAGGAGAACAAGGAGTTAAATGTTACTGTCGTGATAACCCTGTCTGAACTGTGAATAAACTGCTTGCTTATGTGATGACATGGCCTGGTGTGCAATGCTCTTTTTAAAATCACTGATGGACATGCCCCCTCCCCGGCTATCACACTACCTCATTGCAATTCTTTTTCTTCTTTGCATTATGTGCTGTTTGGGGACTAGTTTTTGAATAGTGCCATCCTGTCTGTAACTGCAGTGCCACTCCTAGATCGGCCAGGTGTTTGTGCCGCACACTTGTGTCGCTTAACATAGTCATACAGCTACCTCGGCGCAACTTTTAGGCCTTAAAAAACAATATTGCAAGGTGTGAGGTTTTCAGAATTGACTAGACATGAGTGGAAATGATTGTTATTGGGGTTAATAGTACCATAGGAGCAAAATTACCCCCGAATTCTGTGATTTTAGCTGTTTTTATGTTTTTTTCCACAAAAAATCATCCAGATCCAAAACCAAAAACACGAAAGGGTGGTTTTGGCAAAACCAAGCCAAAACCAAAACACGAAAATGGAATTAGAACCAAAACCAAAACACAAAACACGAAAAATGCCCGCCGCACATCTCTAGAATACTGGCTGCTTTATTTTTACACTGCAATTTAGATTTCAGTTTGAACACACCCCACCCAAATCTAACTCCCTCTCTGCACATGTTACAACTGCCCCACCTGCAGTGCACATGGGCCCTCATTCCGAGTCGTTCGCTCTGTATTTTTCATCGCATCGCAGTGAAATTCCGCTTAGTACGCATGCGCAATATTCGCACTGCGACTGCGCCAAGTAATTTTACAATGGAGATAGTATTTTTACTCACTGCTTTTTCATCGCTCCGGCGATCGTAGTGTGATTGACAGGAAATGGGTGTTACTGGGCGGAAACAGGCCGTTTTATGGGCGTGCGGGAAAAAACGCTACCGTTTCCGGAAAAAACGCAGGAGTGGCCGGGGAAACGGAGGAGTGTCTGGGCGAACGCTGGGTGTGTTTGTGACGTCAAACCAGGAACGACAAGCACTGAACTGATCGCAGATGCCGAGTAAGTGTGGAGCTACTCTGAAACTGCTAAGTAGTTTGTAATGGCAATATTGCGAATACATCGTTCGCAATTTTAAGATGCTAAGATACACTCCCAGTAGGCGGCGGCTTAGCGTGAGCAACTCTGCTAAAATCGCCTTGCGAACGATCAACTCGGAATGAGGGCCATGGTTTTGCCCTCTAGAGGAAAATGTTATTTTGCTATCAACCTTGATATAAACCTTGGTACAAGGTATGCTGCAATAGATGATGGGGATAATGGCCCTCATTCCGAGTTGTTCGCTCGCTAGCTGCTTTTAGCAGCATTGCACACGCTAAGCCGCCGCCCTCTGGGAGTGTATCTTCGCTTAGCAGAATTGCGAACAAAAGATTAGCAGAATTGCGAATAGAAATTTCTTAGCAGTTTCTGAGTAGCTCGAGACTTACTCCTACACTGCGATCAGTTCAGTCAGTTTCGTTCCTGGTTTGACGTCACAAACACACCCAGCGTTCGCCAAGACACTCCCCCGTTTCTTCAGACACTCCCGCGTTTTTCCCAGAAACGGCTGCGTTTTTTCGCACACACCAATAAAACGTCCAGTTTCCGCCCAGAAACACTCACTTCCTGTCAATCACACTTCGATCACCAGAACGAAGAGATTTCTTCGTTAAGCCGTGAGTAAAATACCAAACTTTTTATCAAATTTACTTGGCACAGGCGCACTGCGAACGTTGGGCATGCGCAGTTTGCGACTAATCGCACCGATGCGAAGAAAAATAACGAGCGAACAACTCGGAATGAGGGCCAATCAGATAGAATTAGGGAGTGTGTTCCATAGCTTAGTGGTAGCCATACTTACCTACATTATAAATCTCCAGCAGAGGAGAAGCAGGTGGACGGTGATGGGGTGAGGCAAAGCAAATAGCATCATTAGGCCCCACGCCCTCACTAGAAAAATTGTGCTATTGGCTTGAATTTGCATAGGGGTGGGGCTAAAATGAAACCCTCTGGCGGGTCCGCGATTTTTATGTATTTATCATCACATTCTGCCCAGGGCGCATAATAAGTTATGCTGGGCAGTGCTGTGTGGGACATAATAAATTGTCAGGGGCATTACTGTGTATCATACACAGTAATTCCCCTCACACTTTATTATGTCCCACACAGTACTGCCCAGCATAACTTATTATGCCTCACAATTACACAGTGTACATATTATTTTCTCTATCGTCCTAGTGGATGCTGGGGTTCCTGAAAGGACCATGGGGAATAGCGGCTCCGCAGGAGACAGGGCACAAAAGTAAAGCTTTTCCGATCAGGTGGTGTGCACTGGCTCCTCCCCCTATGACCCTCCTCCAGACTCCAGTTAGATTTTTGTGCCCGGCCGAGAAGGGTGCAATTCTAGGTGGCTCTCCTAAAGAGCTGCTTAGAGAAAGTTTAGCTTAGGTTTTTTATTTTACAGTGAGTCCTGCTGGCAACAGGATCACTGCAACGAGGGACTGAGGGGAGAAGAAGTGAACTCACCTGCGTGCAGGATGGATTGGCTTCTTGGCTACTGGACATCAGCTCCAGAGGGACGATCACAGGTACAGCCTGGATGGTCACCGGAGCCGCGCCGCCGGCCCCCTTGCAGATGCTGAAGTTAGAAGAGGTCCAGAATCGGCGGCTGAAGACTCTGACAGTCTTCTAAAGGTAGCGCACAGCACTGCAGCTGTGCGCCATTTTCCTCTCAGCACACTTCACACGCTGTCACTGAGGGTGCAGGGCGCTGGGGGGGGGCGCCCTGGGAGGCAAATGTAAACCTATATACTGGCTAAAAATACCTCACATATAGCCCCCAGAGGCTATATGGAGATATTTAACCCCTGCCAAACTTCACTAAAGAGCGGGAGACGAGCCCGCCGGAAAAGGGGCGGGGCCTATCTCCTCAGCACACAGCGCCATTTTTTCTCTCACAGAAAGGCTGGAGAGAAGGCTCCCAGGCTCTCCCCTGCACTGCACTACAGAAACAGGGTTTAAACAGAGAGGGGGGCACTAATTGGCGATATAAATATATATATAAAGATGCTATTAGGGAGAAACACTTATATAAGGTTGTCCCTATAGCGTTTTTTGGTGTGTGCTGGCAAACTCTCCCTCTGTCTCTCCAAAGGGCTAGTGGGGTCCTGTCCTCTGTCAGAGCATTCCAGGTGTGTGTGCTGTGTGTCGGTACGTGTGTGTCGACATGTATGAGGACGATGTTGGAGGAGGCGGAGAAATTGCCTGTAGTGGTGATGTCACTCTCTAGGGAGTCGACACCGGAATGGATGGCTTATTTAGGGAATTACGTGAAAATGTCAACACGCTGCAAGGTCGGTTGACGACATGAGACGGCCGACAAACAATTAGTACCGGTCCAGGCGTCTCAGAAACACCGTCAGGGGTTTTTAAAAAAAAAAAACGCCCATTTACCTCAGTCGGTCGACACAGACACAGACACGGACACTGAATCCAGTGTCGACGGTGAATAAACAAACGTATTCCTCACTAGGGCCACACGTTAAGGGCAATGAAGGAGGTGTTACATATTTCTGATACTACAAGTACCACAAAAAAGGGTATTATGTGGGAGTGAAAAAACTACCTGTAGTTTTTCCTGAATCAGATAAAATAAAATGAAGTGTGTGATGATGCCTGGGTTTACCCCGATAGCAAATATTGGCGTTATACCCTTTCCCGCCAGAAGTTAGGGCGCGTTGGGAAACACCCCTTAGGGTGGATAAGGCGCTCACACGCTTATCAAGTGGCGTTACCGTCTCCAGATACGGCCGCCCTCAAGGAGCCAGCTGATAGGCAGCTGGAAAAATATCCTAAAAAGTATATACACACATACGGTGGTTATACTGCGACCAGCGATCGCCATCAGCCTGGAGATGCAGTGCTGGGTTGGCTTGGTCGAATTCCCTGACTAAAAATATTTTATTGATATAGAGCATTTAATAGGATGCATTCTATATATATGTATGCGAGATGCACAGAGGGATATTTGCACTCTGGCATCAAGATAAGTGCGTTGTCCATATCTCCCAGAAGATGTCATGGACACGACAGTGGTCGGGTGATACAGATCCCATACGGCACATGGAAGTATTGCCGTATAAAGGGAAGGAGTTATTTGGGGTAGGTCCATCGGACCTGGGGGCCACGGCTACAGCTGGGAAATCCAACCTTTTTACCCCAAGTTACATCTCAGCAGAAAAAGACACTGTCTTTTCAGCCTCAATCCTTCCGTTTCCCATGTGGGCAAGCGGGCAAAAGGCCGGTCATATCTGCCCAGACATAGAGGAAAGGGAAGTAGACTGCAGCAGGCAGCCCCTTCCCAGGAAAAGAAGCCCTCCACCGCATCTGCCAAGTCCTCAGCGTGACGCTGGGGCCGTGCAAGCGGACTCAGGTGAGGTGGGGGGTTAGTCTCAAGAGTCTCAGCGCGCAGTGGGATCACTCGCAAGTTGACCCCTAGATCGTACAAGTATTATCCCAGGGGTACAGATTGGAGAGTCGAGACATTTTTTCCTCGCAGGTTCCTGAAGCCTGCTTTACCAACGGCTCCCTCCGACAGGGAGGCAGTATTGGGAAAAAAATTCACAAGCTGTATTTCCAGCAGGTGATAATCAAAGTACCCCTCCTACAACAAGGAAAAGGGTATTAGTCTTCCACACTATATTGTGGTACTGAAGCCAGACGGCTTGGTGAGACATAGTCTAAATCTGAAATCTTTGAACACTTACATAAAAAGGTTCAAATCAAGATGGAGTCACTCAGAGCAGTGATAGAGAACCGGAAAAAAGGGGACTATATGGTGTCCCTGGACATCAAGGATTACCTCCATGTCCAAATTTGCCCTTCTCAACAAGGGTACCTCTGGTTCGTGATACAGAACTGTCAATATCAGTTTCAGACGCTGCCGTTGAATTATCCACGGCACCCCGGGCCTTTACCAAGGTAATGGCCGAAAAGATGATTCTTAAAAGAAGAAAGGCATCTTAATTATCCCTTACTTGGACGATATCCTGAAAGGGGCAAGTTTCCAGAGAACAGTTGGAGGTCGGAAAAGAACTATCTAAAGTAGTTCTACGACAGCACGAGTGGATTCTAAATATTCCAAAAATCGCAGCTGTTTTCCGATGATACGTCTGCTGTTCCTAGGAATGATTCTGGGCATAGTCCAGAAAGAGGTATTTCTCCTGGAGGGGAAAGCCAGGGAGTTATCCGACCTAGTCAGAAACCTCCTAAAACCAGGCCAAGTATCAGTGCATCAATGCACAGGAGTCCTGGGAAAAATGGTGGCTTCTTACGAAGCGATTCCATTCGGCAGATCTCACGCAAAAACTTTTCAGGGGGATTTGCGGGACGAATGGTCCGGATCGCATCTTCAGATGCATCAGCGGATAACCCTGTCTCCAAGGACAAGGGTGTCTCTTCTGTGGGGGCTGCAGAGTGCTCATCTTCTAGAGGGCAGCACATTCAGCATTCAGGACTGTGTTCTGGTGACCACGGATGCCAGTCTGAGAGGCTGGGGAACAGTCACACAGGGAAGAAATTTCCAAGGAAGTGTGGTCAAGTCTGGAGATTTCTCTCCACATGAATATACTGGAGCTAAGGGCAATTTACGATGCTCTGAGCCTAGGAAGACCTCTGCTTCAAAGTCAACCGGTGCTGATCCAGTAGGACATCATCATGGCAGTCGCCCACGTAAACAGACGGGGCGGCACAAGAAGCAGGAGGGCAATGACAGCAAGGATTCTTCGCTGGGCGAAAAATCATGTGATAACACTGTCAGCAGTGTTCATTCCGGGAGTGGACAACTAGGAAGATTTCCTCAGCATGAATGAATTCCACCCGGAAAAGTGGGAACTTCATCTGGAAGTTTCCACATGTTTGTAAACCGTTGGGAAAGACCAAAGGTGGTTATGATGGCGTCCCACATGAAGCGCCAGGTCTAGAGACCCTCAGGCAATAGCTGGGACGCTCTGGTAACACCGTGGGTGTACCAGTCGGTGTATGTGTTCCCTCCTCTGCCTTTCATACCCAGTGTATGGAGAATGATAGGAAGGAGAGGAGTAAGAACTATACTCGTGGCTCCGGTTTGGCCAAGAAGAACTTGGTACCCGGAACTTCAAGAGATACTAGAAAGGATCTTGATTCAGCAAGAATCATGTCTGTTCCATGACTTACCGCAGCCGCGTTGACGGGTGAACGCCGGATCCTAAGGGAAAAAGGCATTCCGGAAGAGGTCATCCCTACCCTGGTCAGAGCCAGGAAGGAGGTGACCGCACAACATTATCACTGCTTAGGTGAAAATGTGTTCCATGGTGTGAGGCCAGGAAGGCTCCACGGAAGAATTTCAACTAGGTTAATTCCTACATTTCCTGCAAACAGGAGTGTATATGGGTCTCAAATTGGGGTCCATTAAGGTTCAAATTTCGACCGGTCGATTTTCTTCCAGAAAGAAATTGGCTTCAGTTCCTGAAGTCCAGAAGTTGTTAAGGGAGTACTGCATATACAACCCCCTTTTGATGTCTCCAGTGGCACTGGGCGATCTCAACGTAGTTTGGGATTCCTAAAATCACATTGGTTTAAACAACTCAAATCTGTGGATTTGATATATCTCACATGGAAAGCGACCATGCTGTTGGTCCTGGCCTCGGCCAGGCGAGTGTCAGAATTGGCGCTTTATCTCACAAAGCCATATCTGATTGTCCATTCGGACAGAGCAAAGCTGTGGACTCGTCCCCAGTTTCTCCCTAAGGTGGTGTCAGCGTTTCACCTGAACCAGCTTATTGTGGTACCTGCGGCTACTAGGGACTTGGAGGACTCCAAGTTGCTGGATGTTGTCAGGGCCCTGAAAATATAGTTTCCAGGTCGGCTGGAGTCAGGAAATCTGACTTGCTGTTTATCCTGTATGCACCCAACAAGCTGGGTGCTCCTGCTTCTAAGCAGACTATTGCTCGTTGGATTTGTAGTACAATTCAGCTTGCACATTCTGTGGCAGGCTTGCCACAGCAAAAAATATGTAAATGCCCATTCCACAAGGAAGGTGGGCTCATCTTGGGCGGCTGCCCGAGGGGTCTCGGCATTACAACTCTGCCGAGCAGCTACGTGGTCGGGGGAGAACACGTTTGTAAAATTCTACAAATTTGATACCCTGGCAAAAAGAGGACCTGGAGTTCTCTCATTCGGTGCTGCAGAGTCATCCGCACTCTCCCGCCCGTTTGGGAGCTTTGGTATAATCCCCATGGTCCTTTCAGGAACCCCAGCATCCACTAGGACGATAGAGAAAATAAGAATTTACTTACCGATAATTCTATTTCTCGGAGTCCGTAGTGGATGCTGGGCGCCCATCCCAAGTGCGGATTATTCTGCAATACTTGTACATAGTTATTGTTACAAAAATCGGGTTATTGTTGTAGGAAGCCGTCTTTCAGAGGCTCCTTTTGTTATCATACTGTTAACTGGGTTTAGATCACAAGTTGTACGGTGTGATTGGTGTGGCTGGTATGAGTCTTACCCGGGATTCAAAATTCCTCCCTTATTGTGTACGCTCGTCCGGGCACAGTACCTAACTGGAGTCTGGAGGAGGGTCATAGGGGGAGGAGCCAGTGCACACCACCTGATCGGAAAAGCTTTACTTTTGTGCCCTGTCTCCTGCGGAGCCGCTATTCCCCATGGTCCTTTCAGGAACCCCAGCATCCACTACGGACTCCGAGAAATAGAATTATCGGTAAGTAAATTCTTATTATAGTGTAGGAGGCATTATTATGTGGGGCATATTATGGCGCAGGGGGCATTATTGTGTGGGGTATATTATGGTGCAGGAGGTATTATTGTGTGGGGCATATTATGGTGCTGGGGGCATTAATATATGGGGGCATATTATGGTGCAAAAGCATTATAGAGTGGGGCATATATGGTGCAGGGAGCATTTCTGTTTGGGTATATTGTGGTGCAGGGGGCATTATTGTGTGGGGCATATTATGGTGCTGGGGGCATTATTGTGTGGGACATATTATGGTTCAGGGGGTATGATTGTGTGGGGCATATTATGGTGCAGGGGGCATTACCGTGTGAGGCATATGGTGCAGGGGGCATTATTGTGTGGGGCATATATTACGGCACACACAGGGGGCATTATTGTGTGGGGCATATTATGGTGCTGGGGCATTACTATGTGGGGGCATATTATGGTGCAAAAGCATTATAGAGTGGGGCATATTTGGTGCAGGGAGCATTTCTCTTTGGGGCATATTATGGTGCAGGGGACATTATTGTGTGGGGCATATTATGGTGCAGGGGGAATTATTGTGTGGGGCATATTATGGTGCAGGGAGCATTATTTTGTGGGACATATGGTGCAGGGGGAATTATTGTGTGGGGCATATTATGGTGCAGGAGGAATTATTTGTGGGGCATATTATCGTGCAGGGGGCATTATTTTGTGGGACATATTATGGTGCAGGGGACATGATTGTGTGGGGCATATTATGGTGCAGGGGGCATTATTTTGTGGGACATATGGTGCAGGGGACATGATTGTGTTGGGCATATTATGGTGCAGGGGGCATTACTGTGTGGGGCATATTTGGTGCAGGGAGCATTTCTGTTTGGGGCATATATGGTGCAGGTGCATTATTGTGTGGGACATATTATGGTGCAGGGGGCATGATTGTGTGGGGCATATTATGGTGCAGGGGGCATTATTGTAAGGGGCATATTATGGTGAAGGGGGCATTACTGTGTGGGGCATATGATGATGCAGGGGGCATTACTGTGTGGGGCATATTATGGTGCAGGGGCATTAATGTGTGGGACATATTATGGTGCAGGGGGCATGATTGTGTGGGGCATATTATGGTGCAGGGGCATTATTGTAAGGGGCATATTATGGTGAAGGGGGCATTACTGTGTGGGGCATATGATGATGCAAGGGGCATTACTGTGTGGGGCATATTATGGTGCAGGGGCATTAATGTGTGGGACATATTATGGTGCAGGGGCATTATTGCGAGGGGCATATTATGGTATTATGGTGCAGGAGGCATTACTATGTGGTGTATAATATGGTGTAGGGGTCATTACTGTGTGGGGCATTGGCCCTCATTCCGAGTTGTTCGCTCGCAAGGCGATTTTAGCAGAGTTACACACGCTAAGCCGCCGCCTACTGGGAGTGAATCTTAGCTTCTTAAAATTGCGAACGATGTATTCGCAATATTGCGATTACAAACTACTTAGCAGTTTCAGAGTAGCTTCAGA
Organism: Pseudophryne corroboree; assembly: GCF_028390025.1. Classification (NCBI taxonomy): domain Eukaryota; kingdom Metazoa; phylum Chordata; class Amphibia; order Anura; family Myobatrachidae; genus Pseudophryne; species Pseudophryne corroboree. Next base: position 776,878,087 of record NC_086449.1, on the reverse strand, counting down.
CTTACTCGGCATCTGCGATCAGTTCAGTGCTTGTCGTTCCTGGTTTGACGTAACAAACACACCCGGCGTTCGCCCAGACACTCCCCCGTTTCTCCAGCCACTCCCGCGTTTTTTCCGGAAACGGTAGCGTTTTTATCCACACGCCCATAAAACGCCGTGTTTCCGCCCAGTAACACCCATTTCCTGTCAATCACATTACGATCGCCGGAGCGAAGAAAAAGCCGTGAGTAAAAAAACTATCTTCATAGCAAAATTACTTGGCGCAGTCGCAGTGCGAACATTGCGCATGCGTACTAAGCAGAAAAATGCTGCGATGCGAAGAAAATTACCGAGCGAACGACTCGGAATGAGGGCCATAATACGGTAGAATTTATTTCTGTCCTGTAAGGTAGTCTTTTCTTGCATGACTGCACCCACTTTAGTGAGGCCACACCCACTTTAGCAAGGCAACACACCCTCTCTGGGGGGGCACGTGCAAAAAAATAACTTTTGATAATGTCTATGAGAGCGGGGGAGGGGGGGGTTGAATTTTTTTCCTATTCGCACTGGGAGCCAAAATGTCTAGAAACAGGTCTGCTGATAGCCTTGTATGCAGCTTTGTATACCTGAAAGTGGTGCTCAGCTTATTTGAAGATTAGAAATGTGCGGCCAGCACTTTTTGTGTTTTGTGCTTTGGTTCTGGTTCCATGCTCGTGTTTTGGATCTGGATTGGTTTTGCCAAAACCACCCTTTCATGTTTTGGTTTTGTATCTGGATGATTTTTGAAAAAAACATAAAAACAGCTAAAATCACAGAATTTGTGGGTAATTTTGATCCTACGGTATGATTAACCTCAGTAACATTCATTTCCACTTGTTTCCAGTCTATTCTGAACACCTCACAATATTGGCCCTCATTCCGAGTTGATCGGTCGCAAGGCGAATTTAGCAGAGTTACACACGCTTAGTCTACGCCTACTGGGAGTGTATCTTAGCATCTTAAAAGTGCGAACGAAGTTTACGCAATATTGCGATCAAAAAAAACTTAGCAGTTTTAGAGTAGCTCCAGACTTACTCTGCCTGTGCACAGTGCTTGTCGTTCCTGGTTTGACGTCACAAACACTCCCAGCGTTCGCCCAGACACTCCCCCGTTTCTCCGGCCACTCCTGCGTTTTTTCCGGAAACGGTAGCGTTTTCATCCACACGCCCATAAAACGCCGTGTTTCCGCCCAGTAACACCCATTTCCTGTCAATCACATTACGATCGCCGGAGCGATGAAAAAGCCGTGAGTAAAAATACTATCTTCATTGTTAAATTACTTGGCGCAGTCGCAGTGCGAATATTGCGCATGCGTACTAAGCGGATTTTCATTGCGATGCGATGAAAAATACCGACCGATCAACTCGGAATGAGGGCCATTGTTTTTAGACCAAAAGGTTGCACAGAGGTGGCTGTATGACTAAGCTAAGCAACACAAGTGTGCGGCACCAGGCCCGGCGACAGGAGGGGTCAAAGGGGACACCCGGCCCGGGCCCCGTCATTGTTAGGGGCCCCAAGGTCCAGGCCGGGCCGCCCGCTGTGTGGTTGATTTTTTTTTTTTTTTTGTTCAGCGTGCATGCTCTCCCTCCCTCCCTCCGGAGTCCTGTGTTCACCCCTCAGTGCCCCCAGCCCACCTGCCATCCGGTCGTCCGGACCGCCCCTCCAGAGTCCTCAACGCACGCGGTCTCCGTGACTCTGCTGTGCTGTGTGAGTGAGGAGCTGGACGGAGCGCAAAGCAGGAGCGGCCCAGTCGGGACAGACAGAGTACTGCAGGAATTGGGGATGCGATGCATGCCTAGTCAATTAGCGCCGCGGCGCCGGCGGGCGGCTGTGAGTGTCAGTGTGTTGCTGCTGCAGGCAGCCTGCTGGTAAGGCTTTTCTCAGTTCATATAATACATGTATAGGGAATGGGATTTGGGTTTGGTTTAGGGCTGTAGGATTGGTTTGGGGCGGGATGCAGGCAGGCACATTCTGCACATTATGCATGCATTTGCATTCTGCACATATGGATGCATCTGCATGCATGCATGTGCATGTCAGATGAGATCAGACTCATCAATACATTTATTGGCACATGCAGGGAGGGATGTTTGTGACTGTGAGTCAAGGGGCTTGGGCTGGGGGGGGGGGGCGCAGAGATTTCAGTGTACTGGGCCCCAAAATTTCTGTTGCCGGCCCTGTGCGGAACAAACGCCTGGCCCATCTAGGAGTGGCACTGCAGTGGCAAACAGGATGGCACTTAAAAAAATATAGTCCCCAAACAGCACATCATGCAAAGAAGTAAAAGAGGTGCAATGAGGTAGCTGTATGACTAAGCTAAGTGACACAAGTGTGTGGCACAAATACCTGGCCCATCCAGGAGTGGCATTGCAGTCCCACTGCACTAATGGCGGATACCGGACGCACGTCTAACACCAGCATAGTTGTTATGGCCTCAGTAATCCGCTTTGCAACAGGGTATATATATAAGGCAGTATCACTGGAATTATATGACCGTATCACTGGACATATATGGCAGTATCACTGGATTTATACGGCAGTACCACTGTATTTATACGCCAGTACCACTGGACATATACGGCAGTATCACTGGAATTATACGGCAGGATCACTCGACTTATACGGCAGTATCACTGGACATATACGGCAGTATCACTGGACTGGACTTATACGGCAGTTCCACTGGAATTATACGGCAGGATCACTAGATTTATAAGGCAGGATCACTGGATTTATACGGCAGTACTGCTGGACATATACGGCAGTGTCAATGGACATATACGACAGTACCACTGGACATATACAGCAGCACAGGGACACCACCACTGGACTGATGCAGGACAACACAGCACCACTGCAATGGACTGGACTTATACAGCAGCACTGGACATATGGCAGCAGAGGACACCACCACTGTGACTGGACTGATGCAGCACAATACACCACCACTGAACTGATGCAGCACAACACAGCACCACTGGACTGGACTTACACAACAGCACTGGACATATGGCAGCAGAGGACACCACCACTGTGACTGGACTGATGCAGCAAAAGACATTAACACTGAACTGATGCAGGACACTGAGGACGGAGACACGTTCTCTCTCTACACTCTCCAATGCCGGAGTGAAAATGGCGGTGACGCGTGGCGACTTACAGGTATATGGAATCCAAACCCCACAAGAATCCAACAGCAGGATGATGACGTTTTGCCTTGTTCTCGTTCCGAGTCAGGCGGGGGAACCGAACCCGCTCATCTCATTTATCAGGGGATTCCTGTGAGGCCATGCCCCCTTCAGTAACATCAGCTGGGCTTCCGAGAGGTCATGTCCCCTGTCCGAGAAGACAAAAGTGCCAGATGGCAAGTCCTGCCCTGCACAAGAGAAAACCCATTGTTTCCACAGTTTGCGCGGAATTTGTGACTTCCTGTGTGTTAATCCCTGATTTTCTGCATGAGTCAAATGGCTATTTAATTGAGTAGCCTTTCCCAGTGCCACGTGGCCAATACCCCTTTCAGACTGACAAGAACCGGGTCGCATGTGTACACGGGTGCTTCCCTGGTGCGACCCGGCTTGATACCCCTTCAGACTTGCGGCCTGACCCGGCATATTTTCGGGTTGGTGATGTCACTGCTGACGTTACCGGAGGCTGTGCTTGGAGATAATCATCTCCAAGCACCGCCTCCTCCTATGCAGAGAACGAGTGCCGGGTCGCATTGACCCAACATACCCATTCACACTGCACCGCATCCCGGGACGATCCCGGATTCAACCCTAGTCGAGACCTGGAATGAAATACCGTGACGCTCGTCCCGGGATATTGTTCCTGTACCCTTTCACACTGAGTAATTTCCCAGGTTGATGCGCGTTCATGTGTAATAACCCGGGAAATTTTTGTCAGTCTGAAAGAGGTATTAATTAGTGATGAGCGGGTTTGGTTCCTCGGGATCCGAACCCCCCCGAACTTCACCCATTTCTCTAACGTCCTAGTGGATGCTGGGAACTCCGTAAGGACCATGGGGAATAGCGGGCTCCGAAGGAGGCTGGGCACTCTAGAAAGATCTTAGACTACCTGGTGTGCACTGGCTCCTCCCACTATGACCCTCCTCCAAGCCTCAGTTAGATTTCGTGCCCGGCCGAGGTTGGATGCACACTAGGGGCTCTCCTGAGCTCTTAGAAAGTTATAGTCTTAGAATTTGTTATTTTCAGTGAGACCTGCTGGCAACAGGCTCACTGCAGCGAGGGACTAAGGGGAGAAGAAGCGAACTCGCCTGCTTGCAGCCGGATTGGGCTTCTTAGGCTACTGGACACCATTAGCTCCAGAGGGATCGACCGCAGGCCCAGCCTTGATGTTCGGTCCCGGAGCCGCGCCGCCGTCCCCCTTACAGAGCCAGAAGCAAGAAGATGGTCCGGAAAATCGGCGGCATGAAGACTCTGTCTTCACCAAGGTAGCGCACAGCACTGCAGCTGTGCGCCATTGCTCCTCTCACACACTTCACACTAGAGATGAGCGGGTTCGGTTTCTCTGAATCCGAACCCGCACGAACTTCATGTTTTTTTTCACGGGTCCGAGCGACTCGGATCTTCCCGCCTTGCTCGGTTAACCCGAGCGCGCCCGAACGTCATCATGACGCTGTCGGATTCTCGCGAGACTCGGATTCTATATAAGGAGCCGCGCGTCGCCGCCATTTTCACACGTGCATTGAGATTGATAGGGAGAGGACGTGGCTGGCGTCCTCTCCATTTAGATTAGGAGAGAGAGAGAGAGATTGACCTGAGGCTGATACTGTAGAAGAGAGTGCAGAGTTTAGTGACTGACCACAGTGACCACCAGCAGTGCAGTTGTTTTATTTAATATATCCGTTCTCTGCCTGAAAAAAACGGTACACACAGTGACTCAGTCACATACCATATCTGTGTGCACTGCTCAGCCCAGTGTGCTGCATGCCTGCATCATCTATGTATATATTATATATCTGACTGTGCTCAGCTCACACAGCTTATAATTGTGGGGGAGACTGGGGAGCACTGCAGTGCCAGTTATAGGTTATAGCAGGAGCCAGGAGTACAAGACAGTCACATACCATATCTGTGTGCACTGCTCAGCCCAGTGTGCTGCATCATCTATGTATATATTATATATCTGACTGTGCTCAGCTCACACAGCTTATAATTGTGGGGGAGACTGGGGAGCACTGCAGTGCCAGTTATAGGTTATAGCAGGAGCCAGGAGTACATATTATATTAAAATTAAACAGTGCACACTTTTGCTGCTGGAGTGCCACTGCCAGTGTGACTGACCAGTGACCTGACCACACTGACCACCAGTATAGTTAGTAGTATACTATATTGTGATTGCCTGAAAAAGTTAAACACTCGTCGTGTGACTTCACTTGTGTGGTGTTTTTTTTTTATTCTATAAAAAACTCATTCTGCTGACAGACAGTGTCCAGCAGGTCCGTCATTATATAATATATATACCTGTCCGGCTGCAGTAGTGATATATATATATTTTTTATATCATTATTTATCATCCAGTCGCAGCAGACACAGTACGGTAGTTCACGGCTGTAGCTACCTCTGTGTCGGCACTCGGCAGTCCATCCATAATTGTATACCACCTACCCGTGGTTTTTTTTTCTTTCTTCTTTATACATACATACTACTACATCTCTTTATCAACCAGTCTATATTAGCAGCAGACACAGTACAGTACGGTAGTTCACGGCTGTGGCTACCTCTGTGTCGGCACTCGGCAGTCCGTCCATAATTGTATACCACCTAACCGTGGTTTTTTTTTCTTTCTTCTTTATACATACATACTACGACATCTCTTTATCAACCAGTCTATATTAGCAGCAGACACAGTACAGTACGGTAGTTCACGGCTGTAGCTACCTCTGTGTCGGCACTCGGCAGTCCGTCCATAATTGTATACCACCTAACCGTGGTTTTTTTTTCTTTCTTCTTCATACATACATACTACGACATCTCTTTATCAACCAGTCTATATTAGCAGCAGACACAGTACAGTACGGTAGTTCACGGCTGTGGCTACCTCTGTGTCGGCACTCGGCAGTCCGTCCATAATTGTATACCACCTAACCGTGGTTTTTTTTTCTTTCTTCTTTATACATACATACTACGACATCTCTTTATCAACCAGTCTATATTAGCAGCAGACACAGTACAGTACGGTAGTTCACGGCTGTGGCTACCTCTGTGTCGGCACTCGGCAGTCCGTCCATAATTGTATACCACCTAACCGTGGTTTTTTTTTCTTTCTTCTTCATACATACATACTACGACATCTCTTTATCAACCAGTCTATATTAGCAGCAGACACAGTACAGTACGGTAGTTCACGGCTGTGGCTACCTCTGTGTCGGCACTCGGCAGTCCGTCCATAATTGTATACCACCTACCCGTGGTTTTTTTTTCTTTCTTCTTTATACATACATACTACTACATCTCTTTATCAACCAGTCTATATTAGCAGCAGACACAGTACAGTACGGTAGTTCACGGCTGTGGCTACCTCTGTGTCGGCACTCGGCAGTCCGTCCATAATTGTATACCACCTACCCGTGGTTTTTTTTTCTTTCTTCTTCATACATACATACTACGACATCTCTTTATCAACCAGTCTATATTAGCAGCAGACACAGTACAGTACGGTAGTTCACGGCTGTGGCTACCTCTGTGTCGGCACTCGGCAGTCCGTCCATAATTGTATACCACCTAACCGTGGTTTTTTTTTCTTTCTTCTTCATACATACATACTACGACATCTCTTTATCAACCAGTCTATATTAGCAGCAGACACAGTACGGTAGTTCACGGCTGTAGCTACCTCTGTGTCGGCACTCGGCAGTCCGTCCATAATTGTATACTAGTATCCATCCATCTCCATTGTTTACCTGAGGTGCCTTTTAGTTGTGCCTATTAAAATATGGAGAACAAAAATGTTGAGGTTCCAAAATTAGGGAAAGATCAAGATCCACTTCCACCTCGTGCTGAAGCTGCTGCCACTAGTCATGGCCGAGACGATGAAATGCCAGCAACGTCGTCTGCCAAGGCCGATGCCCAATGTCATAGTACAGAGCATGTCAAATCCAAAACACCAAATATCAGTAAAAAAAGGACTCCAAAACCTAAAATAAAATTGTCGGAGGAGAAGCGTAAACTTGCCAATATGCCATTTACCACACGGAGTGGCAAGGAACGGCTGAGGCCCTGGCCTATGTTCATGGCTAGTGGTTCAGCTTCACATGAGGATGGAGGCACTCAGCCTCTCGCTAGAAAAATGAAAAGACTCAAGCTGGCAAAAGCAGTAGCACCGCAAAGAACTGTGCGTTCTTCGAAATCCCAAATCCACAAGGAGAGTCCAATTGTGTCGGTTGCGATGCCTGACCTTCCCAACACTGGACGTGAAGAGCATGCGCCTTCCACCATTTGCACGCCCCCTGCAAGTGCTGGAAGGAGCACCCGCAGTCCAGTTCCTGATAGTCAGATTGAAGATGTCAGTGTTGAAGTACACCAGGATGAGGAGGATATGGGTGTTGCTGGCGCTGGGGAGGAAATTGACCAGGAGGATTCTGATGGTGAGGTGGTTTGTTTAAGTCAGGCACCCGGGGAGACACCTGTTGTCCGTGGGAGGAATATGGCCGTTGACATGCCTGGTGAAAATACCAAAAAAATCAGCTCTTCGGTGTGGAACTATTTCAACAGAAATGCGGACAACAGGTGTCAAGCCGTGTGTTCCCTTTGTCAAGCTGTAATAAGTAGGGGTAAGGACGTTAACCACCTCGGAACATCCTCCCTTATACGTCACCTGCAGCGCATTCATAATAAGTCAGTGACAAGTTCAAAAACTTTGGGTGACAGCGGAAGCAGTCCACTGACCAGTAAATCCCTTCCTCTTGTAACCAAGCTCACGCAAACCACCCCACCAACTCCCTCAGTGTCAATTTCCTCCTTCCCCAGGAATGCCAATAGTCCTGCAGGCAATGTCACTGGCAATTCTGACGAGTCCTCTCCTGCCTGGGATTCCTCCGATGCATCCTTGCGTGTAACGCCTACTGCTGCTGGCGCTGCTGTTGTTGCTGCTGGGAGTCGATGGTCATCCCAGAGGGGAAGTCGTAAGCCCACTTGTACTACTTCCAGTAAGCAATTGACTGTTCAACAGTCCTTTGCGAGGAAGATGAAATATCACAGCAGTCATCCTGCTGCAAAGCGGATAACTGAGGCCTTGACAACTATGTTGGTGTTAGACGTGCGTCCGGTATCCGCCGTTAGTTCACAGGGAACTAGACAATTTATTGAGGCAGTGTGCCCCCGTTACCAAATACCATCTAGGTTCCACTTCTCTAGGCAGGCGATACCGAGAATGTACACGGACGTCAGAAAAAGACTCACCAGTGTCCTAAAAAATGCAGTTGTACCCAATGTCCACTTAACCACGGACATGTGGAGCAGGGCAGGGTCAGGACTATGACTGTGACAGCCCACTGGGTAGATGTATGGACTCCCGCCGCAAGAACAGCAGCGGCGGCACCAGTAGCAGCATCTCGCAAACGCCAACTCTTTCCTAGGCAGGCTACGCTTTGTATCACCGGTTTCCAGAATACGCACACAGCTGAAAACCTCTTACGGCAACTGAGGAAGATCATCGCGGAATGGCTTACCCCAATTGGACTCTCCTGTGGATTTGTGGCATCGGACAACGCCAGCAATATTGTGTGTGCATTAAATATGGGCAAATTCCAGCACGTCCCATGTTTTGCACATACCTTGAATTTGGTGGTGCAGAATTATTTAAAAAACGACAGGGGCGTGCAAGAGATGCTGTCGGTGGCCAGAAAAATTGCGGGACACTTTCGGCGTACAGGCACCACGTACAGAAGACTGGAGCACCACCAAAAACTACTGAACCTGCCCTGCCATCATCTGAAGCAAGAAGTGGTAACGAGGTGGAATTCAACCCTCTATATGCTTCAGAGGTTGGAGGAGCAGCAAAAGGCCATTCAAGCCTATACAATTGAGCACGATATAGGAGGTGGAATGCACCTGTCTCAAGCGCAGTGGAGAATGATTTCAACGTTGTGCAAGGTTCTGATGCCCTTTGAACTTGCCACACGTGAAGTCAGTTCAGACACTGCCAGCCTGAGTCAGGTCATTCCCCTCATCAGGCTTTTGCAGAAGAAGCTGGAGACATTGAAGGAGGAGCTAACACGGAGCGATTCCGCTAGGCATGTGGGACTTGTGGATGGAGCCCTTAATTCGCTTAACAAGGATTCACGGGTGGTCAATCTGTTGAAATCAGAGCACTACATTTTGGCCACCGTGCTCGATCCTAGATTTAAAGCCTACCTTGGATCTCTCTTTCCGGCAGACACAATTCTGCTGGGGTTGAAAGACCTGCTGGTGAGAAAATTGTCAAGTCAAGCGGAACGCGACCTGTCAACATCTCCTCCTTCACATTCTCCCGCAACTGGGGGTGCGAGGAAAAGGCTCAGAATTCCGAGCCCACCCGCTGGCGGTGATGCAGGGCAGTCTGGAGCGACTGCTGATGCTGACATCTGGTCCGGACTGAAGGACCTGACAACGATTACGGACATGTCGTCTACTGTCACTGCATATGATTCTCTCACCATTGAAAGAATGGTGGAGGATTATATAAGTGACCGCATCCAAGTAGGCACGTCACACAGTCCATACTTATACTGGCAGGAAAAAGAGGCAATTTGGAGGCCATTGCACAAACTGGCTTTATTCTACCTAAGTTGCCCTCCCACAAGTGTGTACTCCGAAAGAGTGTTTAGTGCCGCCGCTCACCTTGTCAGCAATCGGCGTACGAGGTTACATCCAGAAAATGTGGAGAAGATGATGTTCATTAAAATGAATTATAATCAATTCCTCCGCGGAGACATTGACCAGCAGCAATTGCCTCCACAAAGTACACAGGGAGCTGAGATGGTGGATTCCAGTGGGGACGAATTGATAATCTGTGAGGAGGGGGATGTACACGGTGATATATCGGAGGGTGATGATGAGGTGGACATCTTGCCTCTGTAGAGCCAGTTTGTGCAAGGAGAGATTAATTGCTTCTTTTTTGGGGGGGGTCCAAACCAACCCGTCATATCAGTCACAGTCGTGTGGCAGACCCTGTCACTGAAATGATGGGTTGGTTAAAGTGTGCATGTCCTGTTTTGTTTATACAACATAAGGGTGGGTGGGAGGGCCCAAGGACAATTCCATCTTGCACCTCTTTTTTCTTTTATTTTTCTTTGCGTCATGTGCTGTTTGGGGAGGGTTTTTTGGAAGGGACATCCTGCGTGACACTGCAGTGCCACTCCTAAATGGGCCCGGTGTTTGTGTCGGCCACTAGGGTCGCTAATCTTACTCACACAGTCAGCTACCTCATTGCGCCTCTTTTTTTCTTTGCGTCATGTGCTGATTGGGGAGGGTTTTTTGGAAGGGACATCCTGCGTGACACTGCAGTGCCACTCCTAAATGGGCCCGGTGTTTGTGTCGGCCACTAGGGTCGCTAATCTTACTCACACAGTCAGCTACCTCATTGCGCCTCTTTTTTTCTTTGCGTCATGTGCTGATTGGGGAGGGTTTTTTGGAAGGGACATCCTGCGTGACACTGCAGTGCCACTCCTAAATGGGCCCGGTGTTTGTGTCGGCCACTAGGGTCGCTAATCTTACTCACACAGTCAGCTACCTCATTGCGCCTCTTTTTTTCTTTGCGTCATGTGCTGATTGGGGAGGGTTTTTTGGAAGGGACATCCTGCGTGACACTGCAGTGCCACTCCTAAATGGGCCCGGTGTTTGTGTCGGCCACTAGGGTCGCTAATCTTACTCACACAGTCAGCTACCTCATTGCGCCTCTTTTTTTCTTTGCGTCATGTGCTGATTGGGGAGGGTTTTTTGGAAGGGACATCCTGCGTGACACTGCAGTGCCACTCCTAAATGGGCCCGGTGTTTGTGTCGGCCACTAGGGTCGCTAATCTTACTCACACAGTCAGCTACCTCATTGCGCCTCTTTTTTTCTTTGCGTCATGTGCTGATTGGGGAGGGTTTTTTGGAAGGGACATCCTGCGTGACACTGCAGTGCCACTCCTAAATGGGCCCGGTGTTTGTGTCGGCCACTAGGGTCGCTAATCTTACTCACACAGTCAGCTACCTCATTGCGCCTCTTTTTTTCTTTGCGTCATGTGCTGATTGGGGAGGGTTTTTTGGAAGGGACATCCTGCGTGACACTGCAGTGCCACTCCTAAATGGGCCCGGTGTTTGTGTCGGCCACTAGGGTCGCTAATCTTACTCACACAGTCAGCTACCTCATTGCGCCTCTTTTTTTCTTTGCGTCATGTGCTGATTGGGGAGGGTTTTTTGGAAGGGACATCCTGCGTGACACTGCAGTGCCACTCCTAAATGGGCCCGGTGTTTGTGTCGGCCACTAGGGTCGCTTATCTTACTCACACAGTCAGCTACCTCATTGCGCCTCTTTTTTTCTTTGCGTCATGTGCTGATTGGGGAGGGTTTTTTGGAAGGGACATCCTGCGTGACACTGCAGTGCCACTCCTAGATGGGCCAGGTGTTTGTGTCGGCCACTAGTGTCGCTTAGCTTAGTCATCCAGCGACCTTGGTGCAAATTTTAGGACTAAAAATAATATTGTGAGGTGTGAGGTATTCAGAATAGACTGAAAATGAGTGGAAATTATGGTTTTTGAGGTTAATAATAATATGGGATCAAAATGACCCCCAAATTCTATGATTTAAGCTGTTTTTTAGTGTTTTTTTAAAAAAACACCCGAATCCAAAACACACCCGAATCCAACAAAAAAAATTCGGTGAGGTTTTGCCAAAACGCGGTCGAACCCAAAACACGGCCGCGGAACCGAACCCAAAACCAAAACACAAAACCCGAAAAATTTCAGGCGCTCATTCACACTCCGGTCACCGAGGGTGCAGGGCGCTGGGGGGGGCGCCCTGAGGCAGCAATAAAAACACCTTGGCTGGCTAAAATACCTCAATATATGGCCCCAGGGGCTATATATGAGGTAAATACCCCTGCCAGAATTCCATAAAAAACGGGAGAATAGGCCGCGAAAAAGGGGCGGAGCCTATCTCCTCAGCACACTGGCGCCATTTTTCCCTCACAGCTCGGCTGGAGGGAAGCTCCCTGGCTCTTCCCTGCACAGTAAGAGGGAAAAGAGAGGGGGGGCATTAAATTTGGCACTGTATACAGTATATTATATAAAAGCTATTAGGGACATAACTCAGTTAGTCCCTGTATATATATAGCGCTCTGGTGTGTGCTGGCATACTCTTACTCTGTCCCCCCAAAGGGCTTTTGTGGGTCCTGTCCTCGTTTAGAGCATTCCCTGTGTGTCTGCGGTGTGTCGGTACGGCTGTGTCGACATGTTGAATGAGGAGGCTTATATGGTGACAGAACAGAGGCCGATATATGTGATGTCGCCCCCTGTGGGGCCGACACCAGAGTGGATGGATAGGTGAAAGGTATTAACCGACAGTGTCAACTCCTTAAATAAAAGGGTGGATGACGTAACAGCTGTGGGACAGCCGGCTTCGCAGCCCGCGCCTGCCCAGGCGTCTCAAAGGCCATCAGGGGCTCAAAAACGCCCGCTCTCTCAGATGGCAGACACAGATGTCGACACGGAGTCTGACTCCAGTGTCGACAAGGTGGAGACATATACACAATCCACTAGGAACATCCGTGACGTGATCCCGGCAATAAAAAATGTGTTATACATTTCTGACTTTAACCCAAGCACCTCTAAAAATGGGTTTTAGGTTTGGGGAGAAAAAACAGGCAGTGTTTTGTTCCCCCATCAGATGAATAAATGAAGTGTGTGAAAGCGTGGGTTCCCCCGTTAAGAAACTGGTAATTTATAAAAAGTTACTGATGGCGTACCCTTTCCCGCCAGGTGGATAAGTTACGCTGGGAGATATCCCCTAGGGTGGATAAGGCGCTCACACGTTTGTCAAAATGGCACTGCCGTTTTAGGATACGGCCACTTTAATAGGTACCTGTTGATAAAAACAGGAGGCTATCCTGAAGTCTGTATTTACACACTCAGGTACTAGACTGAGACCTGCAGATAGTGCTGCTGCAGCGTGGTCGGTGACCCTGTCAAACAGGGATACTAGTTGGCAAACATAAAAACATATTAAAGACGTCGTCTTATATATGGGGGATGCACAGAGGGATATTTTGCCGGCTGGCATCCAAAATAAATGTAATGTCCATTCTGTCAGGAGGGTATTAGAGACCTGTCACTGGACAGGTGATGCTGACTTAAAAAGCGCATAGAGAGTGAGGAATTATTTGGGGATGGTCTCTGGGACCTCGTATCCACAGCAACTGCTGGGAAGAAATAATTTTACCTCAGGTTTCCTCACAGACAAAGGTACAGTCCTTTCGACTTCAGAAAAGCAAGCGGGTCAAATGGCGCTTCCTTTCTGTACAGAGACAGGGGTAGAGGGAAAAAAGCTGCACCAGTCAGCCTGTTCCCAGAATCAAGATTCTTCCCCCGCCTCCTGTGAGGCCACACCATGACGCGGGTGCTCCACAGGTGTAGCCAGGTACGGTGGGGGGCCGTCTCAAAAATTTCAGCAATTAGTGGGCTCGCTCACAGGTGGATCCCTGTTTCTTTCAAGTAGTATTTCAGGGGTACAAGCTGGAATTCGAGATGTCTTCCCCCAGCCGTTTCCTAAAATATGCCTTGCTGACAACTCCCTCAGGCAGGGAGGCTGTGCTAGAGGCAATTAATAAGCGGTATTCCCAGCAGGTAATACTCAAGGTGCCCCTACTTCAACAAGGATGGGGTTACTATTCCACACGGGTTGGGGTACCGAAACCGCATGGTTCGGTGTGACCCATTTTATATTTAAAATCCTTGAACACAAAAATTCAAGTTCAAGATGGAATCGCTCAGGGCGGTTATTCCAAGCCTGCACGAGGGGGATTACATGGTATCCTGGGACATCAAGGATGCTTACCTGCATGTCCCCATTTACCATCCTCGCCAGGAGTACCTCAGATTTGTGGTACAGGATTACCATTACCAAGTCCAGACACTGCCGTTTGGACTGTACATGGCACCGAGGGTGTTTTATCAAGGTAATGGCCGAAATGTTGATACTCCTTCAAAAAAAGGGAGTTGTAATTATCCCGTACTTGGACAATCTCGTTATAAGGGCGAAGTCCAAGGAGCAGTTGGTAGTCGGGGTAGCACTATTTTGGAAAGTGCTACAACAGCATGGTTGGATTCTAAACAGTCCAAAGTCACAGCTGGTTCCTATGACACGTCTACTGTTCCTGGGGATGGTTCTGGACATAAACCAGAAATAGTGTTTCTCCCGGAGGAGAAAGCCAAGGAGTTGTCATCTCTAGTCAGAGACCTCCTGAAGCCAAAATAGGTAGCGGTGCATCATTGCACGCGAGTCCTGGGAAAAATGGTAGCTTCCTACGAAGCAATCCCATTAGGCAGGTTCCATACAAGAACTTTTCAGAGGGACCTGTTGGACAAGTGGTCCGGATCGCATCTTCCGATGCATAGGCTGATAACCCTGTCTCCAAGGACCAGGGTATCTCTACTGTGGTGGCTGCAGAGTGCCCATCTTCAAGAGGGCCGCAGGTTCGGCATACAGGACTAGGTCCTAGTGACCATGGATTCCAGCCTTTGAGGCTGGTAGGCAGTCACACAGGGAAGAAATTTCCAGGGACTTTGGTCAAGTCAGGTTATTTCCCTACACATAAATATTCTGGACCTGAGGGCCATTTACAATGCCCTGAGGCCGGCAAGGCCTCTGCTTCAAAACCAGCCGGTACTGATCCAATCAGACAACATCACGGCAGTCGCCCATGTAAACCAACAGGGCGGCACAAGAAGCAGGATGGCGATGGCAGAAGCCACAAGGATTCTCCGATAGGCGGAAAATCATGTGTTAGTACTGTCAGCAGTGTTCATTCCCGGAGTGGACAACTGGGAAGCAGATCTTCTCAACAGACACGACCTCCACCCGGGAGAATGGGGACTTCCTCCAGAAGTCTTCCAATAGGATTGTACACCATTGGGAAAGGCCACAGGTGGACATGATGGCGTCCCGCCTCAACAAAAAGCTATAAAAGATATTGCACCGGGTCAAGGGACCCTCAGGCGATAGCTATGGACGCTCTGGTAACACCGTGGGTGTACCAGTCGGTTTATGTGTTCTCCCCTCTGCCTCTCATACCAAAGGTACTGAGAATAATAAGAAGGCGAGGAGTAAGAACGATACTCGTGGATGGCCAAGAAGAGCTTGGTACCCAGAACTTCAAGAATTTATATCAGAGGACCCATGGCCTCTGCCACTCAGACAGGACCTGCGGCAGCAGGGGCCCTGTCTGTTCCAAGACTTACCGCAGCTGCGTTTGTCGGCATGGCGGTTGAACGCCGGATCCTGAAGGAAAAGGGCATTCCGGAGGAAGTCATTCCTACGCTTACTAAAGCCAGGAAAGAGGTTACAGCAACTCATTATCACCGCATATGGCGAAAATATGTTGCATGGTGTGAGGCCGAAAGGGCCCCAACAGAGGAATTTCAACTAGGTCGATTTCTGCATTTCCTGCAAGCAGGAGTGACTATGGGCCTTAAATTGGGTTCCATTAAGGTACAGATCTCGGCTCTGTCGATTTTCTTTCAAAAAGAACTAGCTTCAGTACCTGAAGTTCAGACATTTATAAAAGGAGTGCTGCAGAGTCAGCCCCCGTTTGTGCCTCCTGTGGCACCTTGGGATCTCAACGTGGTGTTGAGTTTCTTAAAATCACATTGGTTTGAACCACTAAAAACCGTGGATCTGAAATATCTCACGTGGAAGGTGGTTATGTTATTGGCCTTGGCTTCTGCCAGGCGAGTATCAAAGTTGGCGGCTTTGTCTTGTAAAAGCCCTTATTTGATTTTCCATATGGATAGGGCAGAATTGAGGACTCGTCCCCAGTTTCTCCCAAAGGTGGTGTCAGCGTTTCACCTGAACCAGCCTATTGTGGTGCCTAGGCTACTAGGGACTTGGAGGACTCCAAGTTGCTAGACGTTGTCAGGGCACTGAAAATATATGTTTCCAGAACGGCTGGAGTCAGAAAATCTGACTCGCTGTTTATCCTATATGCACCTAACAAGCTGGGTGCTCCTGCTTCTAAGCAGACTATTGCTCGTTGGATTTGTAGTACAATTCAGCTTGCACATACTGTGGCAGGCCTGCCACAGCCAAAATCTGTCAATGCCCATTCCACAAGGAAGGTGGGCTCATCTTGGGCGGCTGCCCGAGAGGTCTCGGCTTTACAACTTTGCCGAGCAGCTACTTGGTCAGGGGCAAACACGTTTGCAAAATTCTACAAATTTGATACCCTGGCTGAGGAGGACCTGGAGTTCTCTCATTCAGTGCTGCAGAGTCATCCGCACTCTCCCGCCCGTTTGGGAGCTTTGGTATAATCCCCATGGTCCTTACGGAGTTCCCAGCATCCACTAGGACGTTAGAGAAAATAAGAATTTACTCACCGGTAATTCTATTTCTCGTAGTCCGTAGTGGATGCTGGGCGCCCATCCCAAGTGCGGTTTATCTGCAATACTTGTACATAGTTATGGTTAACTAAATCGGGTTATTGTTGAGCCATCTGTTGAGAGGCTCTATTGTTTCATACTGTTAACTGTGTTTCATATCACGAGTTGTACGGTGTGATTGGTGTGGCTGGTATGAGTCTTACCCGGGATTCAAAATCCTTCCTTATTGTGTACGCTCGTCCGGGCACAGTACCTAACTGAGGCTTGGAGGAGGGTCATAGTGGGAGGAGCCAGTGCACACCAGGTAGTCTAAGATCTTTCTAGAGTGCCCAGCCTCCTTCGGAGCCCGCTATTCCCCATGGTCCTTACGGAGTTCCCAGCATCCACTACGGACTACGAGAAATAGAATTACCGGTGAGTAAATTCTTATTTTTACACGGTTCCGAGGCAGACTCGAATCTTCCCGCCTTGCTCGGTTAACCCGAGCGCGCCCGAACGTCATCATCCCGCTGTCGGATTCTCGCGAGATTCGTATTCTATATAAGGAGCCGCGCGTCGCCGCCATTTTCACTCGTGCTTTGGAGATGATAGCGAGAGGACGTGGCTGCGTTCTCTCAGTTTCTGTGTTCAGTGTGCTGCAAATATCTGCTCAGTGAGCTGCAAATATCTGTGTTCAGTGTGCTGAAAATATCTGTGCTCAGTGTGCTGAAAATATCTACGTTCTCTGCCTGAAAAACACTCCATATCTGTGCTGCATTGTAGTATATAGTAGGAGGACAGTGCAGAATGTTGCTGTGACCACCAGTATATATATAGCAGTACGGTACAGTAGTCCACTGCTCTACCTCTGTGTCGTCAAGTATACTATGCATCCATACCTGTGCTGCATTTTAGTTGTGCGCAGTATATAGTAGGAGGGGACAGTGCAGAATGTTGCTGTGACCACCAGTATATATATAGCAGTACGGTACAGTAGTCCACTGCTCTACCTCTGTGTCGTCAAGTATACTACAAAAGTTCAGTAAAATGACCCAAAAATCAAAATTAAAAGCGTCTGATGTGAAGCGTAAACTTGCCAATATGCCATTTACAACACGGAGTGGCAAGGAACGGCTGAGGCCCTGGCCTATGTTCATGGCTAGTGGTTCAGATTCACATGAGGATGGAAGCACTCATCCTCTCGCTAGAAAACTGCAGTGCCACTCCTAGATGGGCCAGGTGTTTGTTTCGGCCACTTGGGTCGCTTAGCTTAGTCACACAGCTACCTCATTGCACCACTTTTTTTCTTTGCATCATGTGCTGTTTGGGGACTATTTTTTAAATCTGCCATCCTGTCTGACACTGCAGTGCCACTCCTAGATGGGCCAGGTGTTTATGTCGGCCACTTGGGTTGCTTAGCCTAGCCATCCAGCGACCTTGGTGCACCTCTTTTTTTCTTTGCATCATGTGCTGTTTGGGGACTATTTTTTAAATTTGCCATCCAGTCTGACACTGCAGTGCCACTCCTAGATGGGCCAGGCCTTTGTGTCGGCCACTTGGGTCGCTTAGCTTAGCCATCCAGCGACCTTGGTGCACCTCTTTTTTTCTTTGCATCATGTGCTGTTTGGGGGCTATTTCATACTTGCCTACCCTCCCGGAATGGCCGGGAGGCTCCCGAAAATCGGGTGACCCTCCCGGCCCCCGGAAGAGCAGGCAAGTCTCCCGATTACAGGGGTCCCCCCCTGCCTGGCTGCCCACTTAGCGAGTGAAGTGGGCGGTCCGGGCAGGCGATGACGCGATTCTTGTTGAATTGCGGCATTGCACAGTGGGGGGCGTGGCTTGCATGACGCGATCCAGCAGCCACGCCCCCGTCCCTCTTCTGACCCGCCTCCAGCCCGCCCCGTGCTGCCTCCGGCCTGCCCCCCTCCTCACATCAGCTCACTGCCCTGCGTGCCCGCCCCCCTGCTGAGCCGACTGGCAGCTCTCTCCCGGAGAGAGCAGCCCAAAAGTCGGCAACTATGGACTATTTTTTAAATCGGCCATCCTGTCTGACACTGCAGTGCCACTCCTAGATGGGCCAGGTGTTTGTGTCGGCCACTTGGGTCGCTTAGCTTAGCCATACAGCGACCTTGGTGCACCTCTTTTTTTCTTTGCATCATGTGCTGTTTGGGGACTATTTTTTAAATCTGCCATCCTGTCTGACACTGCAATGCCACTCCTAGATGGGCCAGGTGTTTGTGTCGGCCACTTGGGTCGCTTAGCTTAGTCACACAGCTACCTCATTGCACCTCTTTTTTCTTTGCATCATGTGCTGTTTGGGGACTATTTTTTAAATCTGCCATCCTGTCTGACACTGCAGTGCCACTCCTAGATGGGCCAGGCGTTTGTGTCGGCCACTTGGGTCGCTTAGCTTAGCCATCCATCGACCTTGGTGCACCTCTTTTTCTCTAACGTCCTAGTGGATGCTGGGAACTCCGTAAGGACCATGGGGAATAGCGGGCTCTGCAGGAGACTGGGCACTCTAAAGAAAGATTTAGTACTATCTGGTGTGCACTGGCTCCTCCCTCTATGCCCCTCCTCCAGACCTCAGTTAGAATCTGTGCCCGGACAGAGCTGGGTGCTTTTAGTTAGCTCTCCTGAGCTTGCTAATAAGAAAGTATTTTAGTTAGGTTTTTTTATTTTCAGAGAGCTTCTGCTGGCAACAGACTCTCTGCTACGTGGGACTGAGGGGAGAGAAGCAAACCTACTAACTGCGGCTAGGTTGCGCTTCTTAGGCTACTGGACACCATTAGCTCCAGAGGGATCGAACACAGGACCTGACCTTGTCGTCCGTTCCTGGAGCCGCGCCGCCGTCCCCCTCGCAGAGCCAGAAGACAGAAGCCGGCAGAAGCGGAGAAGACATCGAAATCGGCGGCAGAAGACTCCTGTCTTCACATGAGGTAGCGCACAGCACTGCAGCTGTGCGCCATTGCGCCCACACTAACCCACACACTCCGGTCACTGTAGGGTGCAGGGGGGGGCGCCCTGGGCAGCAATTGATACCTCCTGGCGAAAACTGCATATAGACAGTGGGACACTGTTATATGTATGAGCCCCCGCCATTTATTTTACAGAAAATCGCGGGACAGAAGCCCGCCGCTGAGGGGGTGGGGCCTTCGTCCTCAGCACTCACCAGCGCCATTTTCCTGCCACAGCTCCGCTGAGAGGAAGCTCCCCAGGCTCTCCCCTGCAGAATCACGGTAGAAGGGTGAAAAAGAGAGGGGAAGCACATAAATTTAGGCGCATTAATCATAATACAGCAGCTACTGGGTAAACACTAAAGTACTGTGTAATCCCTGGGTTATATAGCGCTGGGGTGTGTGCTGGCATACTCTCTCTCTGTCTCTCCAAAAGGCCTTGTGGGGGTCCTGTCCTCATTTAGAGCTTCCCCTGTGTGTGTGGTGTGTCGGTACGTGTGTGTCGACATGTTTGACGAAGAGGGCTATGTGGAGGCAGAGCAAGTGCAGTTGACTGACGTGTCGCCGCCGACGGTGCCGACACCTGATTGGATGGATATGTGGAAGGTGTTAAATGATAATGTAAACTCCTTACATAAAAGGTTGGATAAAGCTGATACCTCGGGCCAGTCAGGGTCTCAACCCATGCCTGATCCTACAGCGCAGAGGCCCTCAGGGTCTCAAAAGCGTCCACTATCCAAAATGGTTGACACAGATGTCGACACGGATTCTGACTCCAGTGTCGACAACGATGATGCAAAATTGCAACCGAAAATGACATAAACCCTGTCCCTGACAAGAGGTGTGGGATTCCCCCGATAAGAAAGTCCTGATTTCCAAAAGGTTACTTATGGCGTACCCTTTCCCGCCAGAGGACAGGGTGCGCTGGGAATCCTCCCCTAGGGTAGATAAAGCTCTCACACGCTTATCTAAGAAGGTGGCCCTGCCATCGCAGGATACGGCCACCCTAAAGGATCCTGCAGATAGAAAGCAGGAAAGTATCCTGAAATCTGTTTATACACATTCAGGGACTCTACTGAGGCCGGCAATTGCGTCGGCGTGGATGTGTAGTGCTGTAGCAGCGTGGACAGATAATCTGTCTGAGGAAATGGATACCTTGGACAGGGATACCATTATGCTGACCCTGGGGCATATAAAAGACACTGTCCTATATATGAGGGATGCCCAGAGGGACATTTGCCTACTGGGCTCTAGAATTAATGCAATGTCAATTTCTGCCAGGAGGGTCCTGTGGACTCGGCAGTGGACAGGTGATGCCGACTCCAAAAAACACATGGAGGTGTTACCTTACAAGGGTGAGGAATTGTTTGGGGACGGTCTCTCGGACCTGGTTTCCACAGCTACTGCTGGGAAGTCAAACTTTTTGCCATATATTCCCTCACAACCTAAGAAAGCACCGTATTACCAAATGCAGTCCTTTCGAGCACAAAGAAGCAAGAAGGTCAGAGGTGCTTCCTTTCTTGCTAGAGGCAGGGGTAGAGGAAAAAAGCTGCACCTTACAGCTAGTTTGTCACAACTGAGGGCCTGAGCTGACGGGAGGCAGCCTCAGTTGTAGGGGCTGAGATGTAACGGAACCTGGGAGGTTGTATCAGACCCCTAGACATGTAAGTAACATGTAGAATAACTGCCCGAAGGCGTGACCACGACAACCAGGATAAAAGTCAATGATGTTTATTATGACAAACTCCGTAACACAGCAGCAGTAAAGGAAAGATAAAAGTCAACAGAGGATAAATACAATTCCTGGGTACTACAGGGTGGCAAGGGCAACAGGCACTGGTAGTGTGAGACAGTTCTTATAATCTTCTAGTTGGAAAGTCCTTACCAGGCCTGACTGTAGCAATGGAGAGAACCCAGGATCGTACCAGCTGGTGTTCCAGGAAAGGCTGGGCTGCTGAAGATAAAACGGCTGCTGTGGATACTGGCTGGAACCAGACTGTTGTTGGTACGGAGTGGATACTGGCTGGAACCAGTTAAATAATAAACGAACTTGAGAGCGATGAAATAATAATGAAGTTTGGAGTTTGAGAGCGGTGAAATAATAATACCGGTGGAGAGTGGTAAACTGCAGAAAGGACACCGGCCCTTTAAGAGAAGCTGTACACTGCTGGAAGCTGGGCTGGAAGCAGGTGATTGTTGTAACTGGAAACAGGTGAGTCCAGAATGGATCGGAGAGTCAGGCTACACCGCAGATGGAATGCTGGTGCGGGTCTCTATAGCAGAAGTCTGGAGACAGGAGCTGGAACCTGGAAGACAACCACAGGAGAGAGACAACCTGGAACTAGGTTAGACAACCAAAGCACTGACGCCTCCCTTGCTCAGGCACAGCTTACTTATACCTGCAGCAAGGAAGGGGTTGGCTAGGCAATTATGCAAATCAACAATACAGACAGCAGATTGGTGGAAATGCTCAGATGACAAAATCCAAGATGGCTGCGCCCATGCAGACACTTGGAGGGAAGTTTGGTTTGTAATCCATGTGAGAATTGAAACAGTAATGGCGACGCCGGCCACAGGAGACAGGAGACGCCAGACTGACAAGCGCACATTTAACCACGCGGGCACAGCGGAGGCCGCGGCTGATGAAATCACCACTCTGACATTCTGCATGTGGAAACTCAGGGACAGCAGGATCCGGTCCTGGAACGCTGAGCCAGCCTTAGGAGGCATCTGAAGGGTAAGTAATGGCGTCCAGATACCCGGATCGTGACATAGTTCCCAGGAACAGAAGTCCTCCCCGGCTTCCACTAAATCCACCGCATGACGCTGGGGCTCCACGGGTGGAGCCAGGAGCGGTGGGGGCGCGTCTCCGACATTTCAGCCACCAGTGGGTTCGCTCACAGGTGGATCCCTGGGCTATACAGATTGTGTCTCAGGGATACAAGCTGGAATTCGAGGTGATGCCCCCTCAACGTTACCTAAAATCGGCCCTGCCAGCTTCCCCCATAGAAAGGGAAGTAGTGGTAGCGGCAATTCACAAGCTATTTCTCCAGCAGGTGGTGGTAAAGGTTCCCCTTCTTCAACAGGGAAAGGGATACTATTCCACAATGTTTGTGGTACCGAAACCGGACGGTTCGGTCAGACCTATATTAAATTTAAAGTCCCTGAACATTTATCTGAAAAGATTCAAGTTCAAACTGGAATCGCTCAGAGCGGTCATTGCAAGCCTGGAAGAGGGGGATTTTATGGTGTCTCTGGACATCAAGGATGCTTACTTGCATGTCCCCATTTATCCGCCTCATCAGGAGTACCTCAGATTTGTGGTACAGGACTGTCATTACCAATTCCAGACGTTGCCGTTTGGGCTCTCCACGGCACCGAGAATATTTACCAAGGTAATGGCAGAAATGATGGTGATCCTGAGAAAGCAAGGAGTCACAGTTATCCCATACTTGGACGATCTCTTCATAAAGGCGAGGTCAAGGGAGCAGTTACAGATCAGCGTAGCGCACTCTCAGGAAGTGTTGCAACAGCATGGCTGGATTCTGAATATCCCAAAGTCGCTGCTGATTCCTACGACGCGTCTGCCCTTCCTGGGCATGATTCTGGACACAGACCAGAAGAAGGTGTTTCTCCCGACGGAGAAGGCTCAAGAGCTTGTGACTCTAGTCAGAGACCTCTTAAAACCGAAACAGGTATCGGTGCATCACTGCACGCGAGTCCTGGGAAAGATGGTGGCATCGTACGAAGCCATTCCCTTCGGCAGGTTCCATGCGAGGATCTTTCAATGGGATCTGTTGGACAAATGGTCCGGATCGCATCTTCAGATGCAGCGGCTGATCACCCTGTCCCCCAGGGCCAGGGTGTCTCTTCTGTGGTGGCTACAGAGTGCTCACCTTCTCGAGGGCCACAGGTTCGGCATACAGGACTGGGTCCTGGTGACCATGGATGCGAGCCTCCGAGGGTGGGGGGCAGTCACTCAGGGAAGAAACTTCCAAGGGTTGTAGTCAAGTCAGGAGGCTTGTCTGCACATAAATATCCTGGAACTAAGGGCCATATTCAACGCCCTGAGTCAAGCGGAGCCCCTGCTTCGCAACCGACCGGTGCTGATTCAGTCAGACTACATCACCGCGGTGGGTCATGTAAACCGCCAGGGCGGCACAAGAAGCAGAGTCGCGATGGCGGAAGCCACCAGGATTCTTTGGTGGGCGGAGAATCACGTGCAAGCACTGTCAGCAGTGTTCATTCCGGGGGTGGACAACTGGGAAGCAGACTTCCTCAGCAGGCACGACCTTCACCCGGGAGAGTGGGGACTTCATCACGAAGTCTTCATTCAGATTACAAATCGATGGGAACTGCCACAGGTAGACATGATGGCGTCCCGTCTCAACAAAAAGCTACAACGGTATTGCGCCAGGTCAAGAGACCCTCAGGCGATAGCTGTGGACGCCCTGGTAACACCGTGGGTGTTCCAGTCGGTCTATGTGTTTCCTCCTCTTCCTCTCATACCCAAGGTGCTGAGAATCGTAAGAAGAAGAGGAGTGAGAACAATACTCATTGTTCCGGATTGGCCAAGAAGGCCTTGGTACCCGGAACTGCAAGAAATGCTCACAGAGGACCCATGGCCTCTGCCTCTCAGACAGGACCTGTTGCAACAGGGGCCCTGCCTGTTCCAAGACTTACCGCGGCTGCGTTTGACGGCATGGCGGTTGAACGCCGGATCCTAGCGGAAAAAGGCATTCCGGAGGAAGTTATTCCTACGCTGATAAAGGCTAGGAAGGAATGACAGCAAAGCATTATCACCGCATATGGCGAAAATATGTTGCTTGGTGTGAGGCCAGGAAGGCCCCTACAGAGGAATTCCAACTGGGCAGATTTCTGCACTTTCTACAGTCTGGAGTGACTATGGGCTTGAAGTTGGGATCCATAAAGGTCCAGATTTCGGCCCTATCCATTTTCTTTCAAAAGGAACTGGCGTCTCTTCCTGAAGTTCAGACGTTTGTTAAGGGAGTGCTGCATATTCAGCCCCCTTTTGTGCCACCAGTGGCACCTTGGGATCTCAACGTGTTGTTGGGTTTCCTAAAATCCCACTGGTTTGAACCACTTAAGGCCGTGGAGCTAAAGTGTCTCACGTGGAAGGTGGTCATGCTATTGGCCTTAGCTTCGGCTAGGCGTGTGTCAGAATTGGCGGCTTTGTCATGTAAAAGCCCCTATCTGGTTTTTCATATGGACAGGGCAGAATTGCGGACTCGTCCCCAATTTCTGCCAAAGGTGGTGTCATCTTTTCATTTGAACCAACCTATTGTGGTGCCTGCGGCTACTCGTGACTTGGAGGATTCCAGGTTACTAGATGTAGTCAGGGCTTTGAAGATTTATGTAGCCAGAACGGCTGGAGTCAGGAAAACTGACTCGCTGTTTATCCTGTATGCATCCAACAAGCTGGGTGCTCCTGCTTCAAAGCAGACTATTGCTCGCTGGATCTGTAACACGATTCAGCAGACTCATTCTGCGGCTTGATTGCCGCCTCCAAAATCAGTAAAAGCCCATTCCACAAGGAAGGTGGGCTCTTCTTGGGCGGCTGCCCGAGGGGTCTCGGCTTTACAGCTTTGCCGAGCTGCTACTTGGTCGGGTTCAAACACATTTGCAAAATTCTACAAGTTTGATACCCTGGCTGAGGAGGACCTTGAGTTTGCCCATTCGGTGCTGCAGAGTCATCCGCACTCTCCCGCCCGTTTGGGAGCTTTGGTATAATCCCCATGGTCCTTACGGAGTTCCCAGCATCCACTAGGACGTTAGAGAAAATAAGATTTTACTCACCGGTAAATCTATTTCTCATAGTCCGTAGTGGATGCTGGGCGCCCGTCCCTAGTGCGGACTTTCTGCAATACGTGTACATAGTTATTGCTTAATAATGGGTTATGTTATGTTGGCATCCATTGTTGATGCCCTGTTGTTGTTCATACTGTTGACTGGATAAGTGTATCACAAGTTATACGGTGTGATTGGTGTGGCTGGTATGAGTCTTACCCGGGATTCCAAAATCCTTTCCTTATGACTGCTCTTCCGGGCACAGTTTCCTTAACTGAGGTCTGGAGGAGGGGCATAGAGGGAGGAGCCAGTGCACACCAGATAGTACTAAATCTTTCTTTAGAGTGCCCAGTCTCCTGCGGAGCCCGCTATTCCCCATGGTCCTTACGGAGTTCCCAGCATCCACTACGGACTATGAGAAATAGATTTACCGGTGAGTAAAATCTTATTTTTTCTTTGCATCATGTGCTGTTTGGGGACTATGTTTTAAATCTGCCATCCTGTCTGACACTGCAGTGCCACTCCTAGATGGGCCAGATGTTTGTGTCGGCCACTTGGGTCGCTTAGCTTAGGCATCCAGCGACCTTGGTGCACCTCTTTTTTTCTTTGCATCATGTGCTGTTTGGGGACTATTTTTTAAATCTGCCATCCTGTCTGACACTGCAGTGCCACTCCTAGATGGGCCAGGTGTTTGTGTCGGCCACTTGGGTCGCTTAGCTTAGCCATCCAGCGACCTCGGTGCAAATTTTAGACTAAAAATAATATTGTGAGGTGTGAGGTGTTCAGAATAGACTGGAAATGAGTGGAAATTATAGTTATTGAGGTTAATAATACTATGGGATCAAAATGACCCCCAAATTCTATGATTTAAGCTGTTTTTGAGGGTTTTTTGTAAAAAAACACCCGAATCCAAAACACACCCAAATCCGACAAAAAATTTTCAGGGAGGTTTTGCCAAAACACGTCCGAATCCAAAACACGGCCGTGGAACCGAATCCAAAACCAAAACACAAAACCCGAAAAATTTCCGGTGCACATCACTAGTATTAATATGTGTTAAGTGCGATACATATACCCCAACAGTTCCGGTTTTATATGTAAAATGAGAGCAATTTTTCAGTACTAGTAGCAGAGAAATAACTAAAAATCTGTAATCTCCATAGTAAAAATTGTAAGGACCCCTAAGTAGATCAAACATAACTTGTCTCACTTTCTGGCTTACTGAAGCTATCTCTACTGATTATTCCATGGCTGCTTCACAGCAATACAGCAATAGGGTCATGGGTTTCATTCCAACTAAGGCCCTATTTAAGTGGAGTTTGTATGTTCTCCCCACATTTTTGTGGATATGCTCCAGGTTCCTCCCACACTTTGAAGATATATTGGTATTATATTCTGGAAAGTGATGTGAAATTTGTAGGGACTATTTACATGTCTGCATACATAGTGCTTGGTATACGTAGATCCAAGTGGAGACCATACATAGTTAACCAACAAGTCTCTTAAAAAATATTTATTTATTTAGGTACAGTATTTAAAGAGACATAAGGACGTATTTTTTTTTTACTTTTAAAACAATATCCATTACTTTTTAGTTTTAACCTTATATATATATACAAGCATTGGATGCACTAAAAAATTGGAGATATTGACTACCTAATAAGTGCTAATTATTTCCAGTGTTACGCTATTTAGTAGATTTTTCTCCAAATGATCTACTCAAATCAGTAGATATCTAGTTCAGCTAAATGGTGTTCAGATATAAGAAGCTAAACTATGCTCAAGAACTATTACATACCTCCCAACTGTCCCAATTTTCGCGGGACAGTCCCGCAGTCCCACCTGCGGGCTGGTGTGTGGGGGGCAATTAGGAGGCTCCTGCACTTGCTGCTCCGCAAAGCATATGCACAGTGTCTGTTCATGAGTGACAGAGGGATAAGGGGCATGCCAGCAGCTCATAGAGAGCTGGGCATGCCCCATTGATTATTGCAATAGTCTCCTAACTGGTCTTACCAAAAAGAGACTCTCACCACTATAATCCATTCTGACTGCAGCTGCGAGGCTAATTTTCCTTGCTAGACGTTCATCGTCTGCAGATCCATTCTGTCAGTCCCTCCAATGGTTACCTGTATTCTACCGTATTCAATGTAAAATAGTTTTACTCACACATAAGGCCATTAACCATACTACACCAATGTACATCTCTTCGCTCATCTCAAAATATCTCCCAACCCGACCTCTCCGCTCTTCACAAGATCTACGTCTCTCATCCACACTCATTACTCATTGCTCCCATGCATGTGTATCTAGGGGTCTGAGCACCCCTGCCAAAGTAAGAAACTGGTGTCCCCCACCCAGGTACACAGAGGGGGGAGTTACAGATAGGCTGAGGTCAGGGACACAGAGAGAAAATTACAGGGAGGGTGCGGGTAGGGACAATGAGGTGGAGGGCTTACGGGGAGGCTGAGGTCAGGAACACTGAGGGGCAATTACAGGGAGGGTGTGTGCAGGGAAACTGAGGGGCAATTACAGGAAGGGTGTGTGCAGGGACACTGAGGGGGAATTACAGGAGTGTGCGGGCAGGGACACTGAGGGGGAATTACGGGGAGGGTATAGGCAGGGACACTGAGGTGGAATTTACAGAAGGGTGTGGGCAGGGACACTGAGGGGGGGAGTCACATGGAGGCTGAGGTCAGGAACACTAAGAGGGAATTACAGGAAGTGTTCGGGTAGGGAAAATGAGAGGGAGGGATTACAGGGAGGCTGAGGTCAAGGACACTGAGGTGCAATTATAGGGAGGGTGCAGGAAGGGACACAGGGAATTACTGGAGGGTTCGGGCAGGGACACTGAGGGGGGAGTCACAGGGAGGCTGAGGTCAGGAACACTGAGGGAGAATTACAGGGAGGGTGCAGACAGGGACACTGAGGAGGAATTATGAGGAGGGTGCGGGCAGGGACACTAAGGAGGAATTACGAGGAGGGTGCATGCAGGGACACTGAGGAGGAATTACGAGGAGGGGTCGGGCAGGGACACTGAGGAGGAATTACGGGGAGGGTGCAGGCAGGGACACTGAGGGAATTAAGAGGAGTGTGCAGGCAGGGACACTGAGGGGGAATTATGGTTAGGGTACAGGTAGGGACACTGAAGGGGAATTACGGTTAGGGTGTGGGTAGGGACACTGAGAGGGAATTACAGGAGTGTATGGACAGGGACACTGAGGGGAAATTACAAGTAGGGTGCAGACAGGAACACCGAGGGGATATATGCACACATACATACAGTGAAAAACCCCTCTCTAGGTGTGATGGCACTACATGTCCCAGCAAATCCAGTAGACAAGGTGTGCTGGGACTAGTAGTCTCAACCCAGCTGGACAGGCAGTCACTGGTCTAGATACCTCTCCATACAGAGCTCTTTGTAAGCTGTGATCCAGACTGCCAGGATAGACCATGCAGTGCAGCTACGGTATCACAGGAAATGTACAGGTATTCTCACGCTGCACTGCTGACTGGTGCTGATTGTAGTGGCTGCTGTTTGGTGACAGACCACGTGGGACCAATGAGAAAGGGAGCAGATGAGGAAGAGGAGATGACTCATACCTGGAAGTGCCTCGCTCCCCGGCTATATTCACCATCATTGTGACTGTAGTCACAGAGAGTGTCAGAGTGCAATACGCTTCTGAGAGTCCGGCAGTGGATGAGCACTGCTAAGGGATGTACTCAATGAGAACTTCTATGTCATTCTACCCCCTGGCGCGGGTGGCACTGCCGGGCGGCGCGCCCCTGGCAAGTGCCATCCTGGCCAATAGGAAGATACACCCCTGATTGAAGGACTTCCTTCGGGCTGCACACACTCTGTGGAATGCCCTACCATGCACAATAAGACTTTCCCCTAGTCTCCAAACCTTCAAACGTTCCCTGGAAACTCACCTCTTCAGGCTACCTTATCACATTCCAGAACCGCTCACTCAACCTTCATAAGCTTTCCTATCAGATTGTATCCCCACTGTACAGTCCGCACATATCCTCCACATATTTTCTCTTTCTTCACTTTCCCTTCTTTCTGACCATGGTTTATCATTGCTGTGTTGTGATATCATGCAACCCACCTAGAACTTTTGCAATCCGGTGGACAAATATGCAATAGATAGCACCTATCCTTGTGTATCAATGCCTATTTCCCTATAGATTGTAAGTTTGCGAGCAGGGCCTTCCTACCTCTGACTGTTTTGATTATTACCCAGTTTTGTTGTATCATTGTGTCCAATTGTAAAACGCAATGGAATTTGCTGCGCTATATAAGAAACTTAATAAATAATAAATAATAATTCAGTGATTTACAAGGGAAGCGTGGCTTAAATCGCGGCATCATCACGAAGCCACACTCCCTTTTCGAGGCCATGTCCCTTTTCCGGGAGCGTGCACGGCTTCGCCGCACGTGTGTCCCTCTTCTACGATGAAGAAAGTTGGGAGGTATGCTATTGATACTATGTATAAGTGCTGAGTAGTTCCACTGGTTACATGAATAAGGAGATTTTCCCCTAGTGATACATCTGAGTAGGTGAATCATGATCTTATTGCTGCTGTGATACTGGAGCTAAAGTGACGCTATCACCTGAGAACCGATTATTCAGGTTCTCACAATTAAAAGATTGAGAAACAGTTTAAGATTCATTTATATTTTTTTAGGTGCTGTTATGTGTTATTATACCATTGCTTAATAGAACACCATATGTGATTTATGTTAGAGATTTTGGATACTTACCTGTGATAATAGAATTGTTTTCACTGATAATATGAATATTTTTTTCATATTATAAATAATTATCAGTTATATATTTAACTACTAGACATAAGATATATTTCTCATTACAAATACATTAAATAGAGTCAAGAATACACTGATTTTCTACTGGTTCTTTATTGATGTTATAATAACCAGTTACTGTATAGCCACAGTACGCTGAAACCAGTAGATGGTGGACATGAATCATTGTTTTTATGTACTTACCTATTAGAGAAGGTGAGGAAAGGTGGGAAATACACACTGAGAGATTTCTGCAGACTTCAAAAAAGAAAGGTCACTCCTTTTCGATTAGAAGACTACAGAAACCTCTCAGGGCATATTTTCCACCTTCTCTAATAGGTGAGTGCATAAAGATAAGGATCCATGTTTACTGGTCAGCTACTGGGTGCTTCTCCGTAACAGCGGCGGAGTTAGACAGGGGCCTAGAACAGCTCTATGACCTTCGTTAGCGTGCCTTTAAGCTTTTCAACCTTGATCTTCAATAAGGTGTTTTCTGCCGCTAACAAGTTGTTCTCCTCGATTAACTGGTTGTTTAGGAGCTCGAGGACTTTTATCTGACGATCTTTGTCTTTATCTCTGGGAGACAGTTCTTTATACAAACTGCCATCAGAGTGATCATAACCCACTGGCTTGGTTGAAGGCAGTTCTTGTTCCTCAAGCCTGGTATGGCGAGGCAAGTGGGCATTCCTTCTCTGTGCAGACCGGTATGTTCTGCATGGACAACATGCAGTTATCGTCTCCCAAAGTGAGATCATCCATATTAAGGCCATGGTGCTGATGTGGGGAAAGATGAAGAGTAGACAGTGTTAGATGCCTTGCAATGCATTTATAGTTGTAAGTGACATCAACTATTTATTTAGGGATATACATTCATATTTAAGCTCAACTAGAACCTGAAACTGTAAGATGTATAATGGCCTTTCTGGACAGTCCAATTTGCCGGTTTCTATATCACTTATGTAAGCTGAGAACACTTTCATTGTTGGAAATTGTAAAATCATCTGCGGTGTCAGACATAAACCTACTGTACTTCCTGACTTCCCTAATATTTTCAGACTTATCAAACCTTCTAAAGAGTAAAAGTGGAGCTGTTGCCCATAGCAACCAATTATCTTCTAGCTATTATTTATCTAGTATACTGTATACAATGATACAGTAGCTAACATCAGTTTGTTGCTATGGGCAACACCTCCCATCATTAGAAGGGATGACAGCTCTCCCCAGGTTACTAATAATAAATGGTGGCCATGTATTGCTATGTACTCTATGGCTCAGTGTGTAATAAGGAAACCAGGAGAGAGGTGAGGATTTCTCAGTACATAAATAGCTCATTAGTTTGGCTTCAGTGGCAGAAGATGAAGCCATCATGGAAAACCTCAGAGACCACTCTAATAAACTAAGCTGCCCTTGTCTTTGTCCAGTTACTAACCTCAGCCAAGTGTGTTTCTCCTGCCAGTTGTTTCTACTCCTGCCGGTGAGCTGCCGGTGAGATGTCTGTCTCCAGGTCTTGAAGGAGAATGAGGGAGGCAGCAGCCAAGCTGAGAGATAGGCAGTTGATACCATTATGACATCACAGCATGACCTCACAGACACTCTCCCCCCTCCCCCCCCCACACACACACTAGACTGGTTATTTCTGGTTTGAGGCCCATTATGACATCACAGCATGACCTCATAGACCCCACCACCAGACCAGTCAGACCTGGTTCTTTCTGGTTTGAGATGCCTGTTGTCTGACATAAGGGAAATGTGATATCAAACCTCATTTAAAGCTATTACATTCACATGAGAATAATAGTTATTATTTTTATGAACAGAGAGTGGTGTATCTGCACACTTGTATATTCATTTGCCAAAAGTTATTCCCCTATACTTAGAGTTTTACATTTGTGTTAGAATTCACTCTCTAAAGGATTCCATTAGGGGGCGCCACCAGTATAGTAAGGTTGCAGACATCAAATAAGTAACGGAAATAGTATACCATATAATATTTGCACAATGAGACTGAATTTATAAGACGTAACGTTTAATTTCCTCGTTTGGAGAAAATTAGTGATATTCAATCACAGTTGAGTGACAATTAGAGGTTAAAATCAGATTGACACAGACATACAAATATGTGCACTGTGTATGAAAATAAAGTGTGTAAAGATTAAAAAATAAAGCAATATCCACCTGTTATAACTGTCCGCTTGTGGTATTGCTCATACAATCAAAATAACCTGTTTCCAGACTTGGATTTTATTTAAACAGGGTACATATCCTACTGTTTCTTATTGTGATAACACACATAATTATTAGAGTCTCTCATTATCACTTTCAGTGCATACTACTACTACTACCAATGAAATAATAATAATAATAATAATAATAATAATAATAATTTAGGTTACTATGGCAGCAGCCATGAGGGAGCTTAAGGGAGCTTCAGTAAAGGTAAGAATGTTGGGTAGCATGCAGCGGCGGATTGGCTGCCGGAACATCAGATCAGATACTGGTTGGCTGGTCCTCTATTCCCCTCCACGGGCTGGCCGGGGTCCGGTACTGGCTGCCGGCTCAGGCTGCGGGAACTTCATTCCGCTGGAACTCAAACTGGAAGCTGTAAACTGCTGGTACCAGTGCTTCCCCAGTTGAAGCTTGTGGCGGCTGTAGATGTTTAAGCTGCGGCCGTTGTCCCCCATCTTGCTGATCTTTTGTTGACTGGCTGTCCCATGAATGTAGCAGGTAG
Source organism: Pseudophryne corroboree (assembly GCF_028390025.1). Lineage (NCBI taxonomy): Eukaryota > Metazoa > Chordata > Amphibia > Anura > Myobatrachidae > Pseudophryne > Pseudophryne corroboree. The sequence goes on along the minus strand of NC_086449.1, from coordinate 776,845,217 downwards.
AGAGATGCCTGCCTCCGTCCTTAATGTCAGTCATACAGGAAGCTCCGCCCCCCACAGTACACAAGCACAAGATGCTGGTTAGGCAAGTTCATTTCAAAAAGCTTTTAATGTGTATTAAAGTTGGTCAATTAATGGGTGCTTGGGAATAGGTGCTGGGGTGAATATATATATATGTGTGTGTGTGTGTGTGTGTGTGTGTGTGTGTGTGTGTGTGTGTATATATATATATATATATATATATATATATATATAAATATATACACACACATGTGTGTGTATACACATACATACATATATATAGCAGGGATCAGTACGTAATCCCACTGGACGGGATCCCGGCGGTCGAAATACCGACGCCGGAATCCCGACCACACAATCCCGACAGGGGTGGCGAGCGGAACGCAGCCCCTTGCGGGCTCGCTTCGCTCGCCACGCTCGGCACACTATTATATTCCCCCTCTATGGGTGTCGTGGACACCCACAGAGGGAGAATATGCCGGGATTGTGGCGGTCGGGATTCCGGCGTCGGGATTTCGACCGCCGGGATCCCGTCCAGCGGGATGTTGACCGCATCCCATAGAGATAGATAGATAGATAGATAGATAGATAGATCGATAGATAGATCGTGTGTGTATAGAGATGTGCGGCTGGCACTTTTCGTGTTTTGTGTTTTGGTTTTGGTTCTAATTCCATGTTCGTGTTTTGGGTTTGGCTTGGTTTTGCCAAAACCACCCTTTCGTGTTTTGGTTTTGTATATGGATGATTTTTGAAAAAAACATAAAAACAGCTAAAATCACAGAATTTGGGTGTTATTTTGCTCCTATGGTATTATTAACCTCAATAACATTAATTTCCACTCATTTCCAGTCTATTCTGAACACCTCACAATACTGTTTTTATGCCAAAAGGTTGCACCGAGGTGGCTGTATAACTAAGCTAAGTGACACAAGTGGGCGGCACAAACAACTGACCCATCTAGGAGTGGCACTGCAGTGGCAGACACTCAGGATGGCAGATTTTAAAAAATAAGCCCCATGATGCAAAGAAGAAAAAGAGGTGCAGTGAGGTAGTTGAATGGCTAAGCTAAGCAACACAAATGTGCGGCACAAACGCCTGGCCCATCTAGGAGTGGCACTGCAATGGCAGACAGGATGGCACTTAAAAAAACTAGTCCCCAAACAGCACATCATGCAAAGAAGAAAAAGAGGTGCAATGAGGTAGCTGCATGACTAAGCTAAGCGACACAAGTGTGTGGCACAAACACCTGGCCCATCTAGGAGTGGCACTGCAGTCCCACTGCACTAATGGCGGATACCGGACGCATGCCTAACACCAGTATAGTTGTTATGGCCTCAGTAATCCGCTTTGCAACAGGGCTATATATACGTCAGTATCATTGGAATTATATGGTAGTACCACTGGACATATACGGCTGTATCACTGGAATTATATGGCAGGATCACTGGAATTATACGGCAGGATCCCTGGATTTATACGGCAGTACCACTGGATTTATACCCAGTACCACTGGACATATATGGCAGTATCACTGGACTGGACTTATACGGCAGGATCACTGGAATTATACGGCAGGATCACTGTAATTATATGGCAGGATCACTGGACTTATACGCTAGTACCACTGGAATTATAAGGCAGGATTACTGGAATTATACGGCAGGATCACTGGATTTATACGGCAGTATCGCTGGACATATACGGCAGTATCACTGGACTGGACTTATACGCCAGTACCACTGGAATTATACGGCAGGATCACTGGAATTATACGGCAGTACCACTGGATTTATACGGCAGTAACACTGGACATATACGGCAGTAACACTGGACATATACGGCAGTGTCACTGGACTGGACTTATACGCCAGTACAATAAAGAATAAATTAGCAGCGCTATTAAAAACCTACAACCTGGTATCATGAAAGAAGTATAGTGTATTTAATATATTCAACATAAAACAGTAATTAAAAGTGTGTAAAATGAAGATAAAAATTCAGTCATGCTAATACATTTCTCATGAAGGAACCTATTATTGGCCCTCATTTCAAGTTGATCGCTCGCTAGCTGCTTTTAGCAGCAGTGCAAACGCTAAGCCACCGCCCTCTGGGAGTGTATCTTAGCTTAGCAGAAGTGCGAACAAAAGGTTAGCAGAACAGTGATGGTTTTTTTTCAAGCAGTTTCAGAGTGGCTTCAGACCTACTCCTTCCTTGCGATCACTTCAGTCTGTGTTTAGTTCCTGCTTTGACGTCACAAACACGGCCTGCGTTTGGCCAGCCACTCCCCTGTTTCCCCAGGCACGCCTGTGTTTTCACCTGACATGCCTGCGTTTTTTTAGCACACTCCTGGAAAACGGTCAGTTACCACCCAGAAACACCCACTTCTTGTCAATCACTCAACGATCAACAGAGCGACGAAAAAGAGTCGCGAGACCTTGTGTAAAACTGCGTAGTTTTGTGTGAAAGTACATCACGCGTGCGCCCTGCGGCCCGTACGCATGCGGAGTTTTGCCGTTTTTTTACCTGATCGCTGCGCTGCGAAAATCTACCAGCTAGACAGCATCAAAACGCGTCAGGCTCTGGAACCCTTGCCATCCCGCCAGCAGACATCTACAATTGCACCCTGCTTCACCAACTGACCCTACAGGACATTTAAATTTATGGACACTGTTAGTATTCTGGCTCATCAGCACCTTTGACAGTTTTGCTTGGATCGGATCCCGCACACTAGAGAGGACAGCTTCACTTCCAAACAGGTTCTATTGGATCAAGCTACAGATCTTCCTCCAGCGGCAATTCAATCTAGCAACGTTACCCACACGAACAGTGTCCATTATCATTGTCCAAAAGGTCTTAAAAAGTCATATCATCTGTGGATGCTCATATTGAAGACTGCACAATTGCACGGGCCAATAATAGGTTCCTTCATGAAAAATGTATTAGCATGACTGAATTTTTATCTTCATTTTACACACTTTTAATTACTGTTTTATGTTGAATATATTAAATACACTATACTTCTTTCATGATACCAGGTTGTAGGTTTTTAATAGCGCTGCTAATTTATTCTTTATTGTTGTGTATCCTTGAATTGGCTATTCGTATATAGTAGCAGCTATCAGAGACAAGCCCCTGGGCTAGCGCCG